>NC_080732.1:10711774-11011774 GCF_019097595.1 Hemibagrus wyckioides | reverse complement strand
GTCCCCTCTGTCTCTCCTCCAGTCTGCACCTTCTCTCTGTACTCCTTTGCCCTTTCCTGCGTTGTTCATCTCCACATGCATTCCATCCGCTTTCACTGGAGCAGCTGTGATTTTTTGGCTCCAGCTGCAAGATGGTGTGTGTTTGGTTGAGAGAGAATTCTAAAAAACTAAAGTTGACCTAAAGTTCTGTTCATCTGCTTGCCTTTGAATGTCTATGTACTCTACTGAGATCCTTCTCATTCAACCTCTACACAATTGCTTGTGTGTGTAAATGTGCATGTGTGTGTGTATATGTGTGCGTGTGTATGTGTGTGTGTGCATGTGCGTGTGTGTGTGTGTGTGTGTGTGTGCATGTGCATGTGCATGTGTGTGTTGGGACCCCCTTCCACCTCGGCCCGGCTGAGGAGCTGTAACAGTGCCCAGCAATTACTGAGCTGGCACAGACCTGTCTGTTGACTCACACACATATTCCTACTGGACTTTATTAAAACACCATCTGCTGTCAGCTACCACACATGCACACACCAAACACACTACACACAGGCTAACATTCCACATATACATCACACACGTGTGCACACCACAGACACACCAAAGACCCCCCCATACACACACACACACACACACATGTAGGTGTGCAATAGAAAACAAGAGACAGACAGGCAGACAGGGAAATAGGCACATTTTCTTTCTCTCAATTGTATCACTTTAACGGTTGCTTGAGGAGGTAAAAAATCTGGGCTCCAATAATCCCTTCTGCACTACCCTATCAAAAACATTCCAGCTCCACCAAGCCGCAAAGCAGCTGCTCTTGCCATGGGCATACATCCAGAGGTGAGTGAGTGAATCACACACATGTAATCTACCTTATTTTGAACTGTGTGAGAGAATAATAGGTCAGAATTCCTTTTGCTGATCAAGTCCTCTACTTACTTATGATTAAAATGCATATATCCAATAGAATATCTACATATTTTACAAATGCCATCCCGTGTCAGAAGCACAAATTTCAGCAAAGAAGGGATCTGTGAGTATTAGTAACTTGCAGAGCTATGCTGAGAAGCTAACCATTCTACAACTCTGCTGTGTCTTGAGTCAAACTAATGCTGATTGGTTGCAAAAGGAATCTCTATCACTTACAAAGCCAGACGTTGTACGACAATTTGGATGGAAATCATCCAAACCTGTGCCTGAGAAGAGGAGCAGTGGCTGAAAAAATGGAGAGGGTACTAGAAAGATTTTACTTCCCCAAAACAGTTGCTTTTAATGAAATGATTTATAATCACATTATCTGGTGTCACATTATGATGGATTCACTGAAAGCCTAGTTTCTTCTGAAGGACTCTTCCTTATGTCACCAGATTTTTCCTTGCCATTTTTACCTCTGGTTTGCTTATTAGAGATGTAAAAGTAAAAGAAAATCTGGGTTTCTGTAAAGCTGCTTTGTGAAAGTGTCTATTTGGAAAAGCATTATGTAAATAAAATGATATTAATTTGAATCAAAAGGCAATGAGGGACAAAGTTCAGCATCAGCTAACATATGAAAATGGAATTAATTATTTTCTGTATCTAAGGTCACTCAGGGACATAATAAATTCCATCATACAGGAAAAAAACAGACATTCACCTTGATTTGGCACCAAAATCTAAGCCATGTCTGCTTTTTTTTTATATTATTTGACCTCTATACATGACTTCAACAGCCATCAAAAAGATGTGTTTAAAAAATGTCAAAATGCCTTCCAACCTTTAAAATGTATCTCACAAAATGGTGCACATACTGTAAGGCAAAAACAGTCACATATATTTCAAATGTACTTGCAAAAAGTTTGTTTTTGTTTTGATACAATGCAAAAATTTGTATTTGTGAATGAATGTTGCTTTTTTTTTCAAATGGGACTGAAATGGCTGACAAAAGGTTTTACGCAAATCGTGACAAACAGAATAAGTGCTTTGGTATGTGCTGGGTAGTTTACTTTGCTTCTCTTGCTTGAGTTGGTCCTGGAGTGTGTAGGAACAAGCAGGACATAATGTATGTCTTTCTGGCTCACCCATACTCATGCACACAAACACACAAACACGTGCACTCTCCACCCCTGTGTGCACACAAGCCATGGCCGTTATTGTGGCTTCTCTGTTGACTGAGCAGTTAGTGTAGAATCATGCGGCGTGGCCCAGGTGCTGGTTGAGTCGAGCCCAGTTCCTTTAATGACCGTCTGATGGTAATTTCATTAGGTGTAATTTGCTGAGGGACATGTCATTTAGAATAAGCCACTCCATTTTTTGGAAAGGGCTGGACTGGGCTCAGAGTGGGTACATTATACTCCGATTTGGATGCAGAACTGTTTCTCTGTGTGTGTGTGTGTGTGTGTGTGTGTTGCGGGGGTGTTATACATTGTAGATAAACTGGATCAGCTTCCCCAGCCTCCCCCATCCATATTACCCAATATAGCATTTAGTCAGGTGTGTGTGTGTATATAATGTTACATGCAGTCTGCTTGCAAATAGATTACAATTATATATTTAGGTCATATTTGCTGCACACTGTGCACAACAGATTCATTTTCATTTTCTCAGTCTAAAATGTTGAAAGAGCATTGAGAAAAACAGCACAGTAGGCTTAGGTTACCCATTTGCATTAACCCAAATTATTTAGCTTCAGCCTTATGATGCATGAAGTAGCGAAACAATCTTTATTGTTTGCATTATTTTCATGCAAGGTAGTCTCTGTGTGCAGTCCAAATGAATGCATAAGTTATCGTGCGTTCTAATTCCTCTTATGCACATGTGTAATCATCTCAGCAATATTACCATAATCACATGCTGATTTGTTAACAGCCTCTGCTTGTGCAACCGTCTGTCCGAGGAAAGCAAATTGGCTTGCAGTGGGGTTTATGTGTGTGTGTGTGTGTATGTGTGTATTTCCTCTTTTGCTGTGCACATTCTAGTGTAGGGGGGAATCACTGGAGCAGAAGGCTGAAAAGGGACCCTGTTTCCACTGACCACGTTTATGTGAATTCATCCGGACTGCAGTCTCCTCCTGACTAATTGGACTAATTTGAGACTCATTTTTGTGGCAAGCATGATGTCTGAAATGGAATCATTTTTTTACACCTGAATCAGAAAAAGACGGGGGCTGTAGAACAGAGCTACAGAATCAAAGAAAGTGTGATTAGGACAACCATTAGGTGATGGTTATTGTTGATGTCATGTCTTAGCAGCAGAAACACATAATGATGTGTCACAGCCAGTCACAGAAAGCAGATGAACTGAATTTCAAAACAATAGGGAGATTATTTAGGGACATTTATGCCTCTACAGGGTAAAATGCCCTTTAGAGGTCAAAGGTCTATTAAGAGCTCATTATTGCTGCCCATAGTTTAACATTCCTACTTATAACAAAGAATGCAAGGGAGAGCTATAGATAAAATAATACTAAATATGGTGGATATTTTAATATAGGTTCAAACTGGTCTTAGTTACATATTATTAACATAACACATGAAGATTTTTTGTAGTAGAGTGTAGTGTGGTGTAGTGTAGTGTGGTATAGTGTAGTAGAGTGTAGTGTGGTGTAGTGTAGTGTGGTATAGGTCCACAACTGCTTCAAGCAGTTGATTCAACAAAAACTTATTAGCTAATTACAAAACCTTTCTCATGTCCCTGCTCTACTGACCATATAGTAAAACAATGAAACATATCTATATAGATGCATAGTAACAAAACAAACTTTATCAGGCACGCCTCATGTTCTGCAAGCTGATTCATGCATTTGTTTGCTGGAGTAAAAAACACCTTTTATTGACATCTTAACAAACAGCTCCAGCTGGTGTGTGTTTCCTTTAATGAGAGCTTATCCACAGGCCTTAATTAACACACACACACTGTTTTATAAGTTCCCACTGTAGCATGTTCAAAGCAAGCAGTATGGTCACTGCAGGATATGCATCTTCCTGCTTCCTCTTTTTGTTTTCTAGACTTTCTTGGTTTTTATTAGAACCCAAAGCTGCTAAAACAGAGAATAAAAAAATAATACAGCACAGATAGTAGAGAGCAGATACTCCACTGAATGTGTATATATATATATATATATATATGTATATATGTATATATGTATATATACATATATATATATATATATATATATATATACATATATATATATATATATATATATATATATATATATATATATATATACATATATAAATAAACAGTTTCACTGCAGCATCAGTCAAGCGTTCTAAAGAGTAAACACTTAGAGTCCTACTTAGTTCATTATCCCTCTGGTACAAGAGAGAGGGAGAGAGAGATTAGGGCACATGTCTCCCTCTTTGCTGGGACTGTACCTCCTGTCAGCATGTCTCTATCGGGCCTTTGACGGAGTGGGCAGCTGAGGACGATGTTTTATGGTGTGTGACATGTTCCAGTGCCAGGCCGGCCCCTCCCTCACACTCACCCCCTACAGGCAGCTTTTGTCTGGCCTAAATGGGGTTGGATGCACCCCTTTAACTTTGATTTCCATTCGCCATTGTCCTGCATTGATGGGGAGGCTAACTCCATCTGGGCCTGCCTCGCATGGTGCCTTGCTTTCAAAAGGCATATGCTCTCTGTGTGGAGAAGCTCCACACCCGCTGAAGAATGGGCTACCGAAATAATGATATACACAAGAAGGAGGGAGGGAGGGAGAGAGAGAGAGAGAGAGAGAGAGAGAGAGGATGGGGGCAATATTACTTCATTCATGGCCTCATTGTGTGGGTCTTACTTACATGTGATGGGTTGTTTTATGTATGGGCAGGAGTGCAGAAGTGCTGAGACAAAGGCTCCTGCTGCCATGATAGAGCTTTAAATCGCACTCAGACTGTTTGCCTCCTGAACTGTGTAAACTCACACATGTATTTTGCATTTAAGGTGGATTGCTTGCATCCCCTCCTTTCAGCCAGACCCAGCTAAATCTGTTTGGCACAGCAGGCCGCACCTGCCAAATGGAAACATTTCATATACTGTCTTTACAATTTTATATTGAAATTTACAGTTTCCTGTATGTTGCCATGTTTGTCTTCAGGTAACTGCACAAGAACAGCTTTTATCCATACTCTCCAATTTAGTCAGAATTCTGAGGGAATTGTTGAGATATCTAGCTTTCAGCAGCTATTTTTTGTACTTGTCCCATTAAAAGATCTCTCATAGACAGGTTTGCCACCTTGTTTTGAGACTTGAGTGTGAACTAATGATCTCTTCTGTCTTTAGATCAATTTCTGCTCCTCCTTTTAACACCAGAGACCTTTCCTCTTGTTTCTCCTCTTGCGGTCGATCCATTTCAAAGCATCCAAGCAGTCTGATCTAATGAAAGGTCAGTTATAATAGCCCCGGGGGCTTATGGTTTTCCCCCCAACTGGGCCGGACCCCGTCCTGCTTCGTTGGGGGGGTGGGGGGCAGTTTAGAGCTGGCCGCGCAGGGCAGGTCGAGTTGCGAGGGTATTTAGACGCTCTGAAAGGAGGGGCATTGGATCAAATAGGAGCAAACAGAAGGAGGTCTCCGGGGAGGAGCAGAAGCCCTGCTCCATTTTATAGACTCCCCTGAAAGAAAGTGATTACACATCATTATCCAATTGAAGCTGATTGATGGAGAAGGGTCAGAGCAATATAGCTCATAGCTGTGTGGGGAAGGGGTGGAGGGTGAGGAGAGTGAGGAGAGGATGGGACAATAGCTGGATTGTCACCCTGGGAGGAAGGGTGGAGGGACATGGAGGCAAGACGGCACTCGAGTCTGGACAAATGAAAGATGTGGGGTTTTCCTCTCAGCAGAGGTTCAAGTGGTACAACAAGTGCTGATGGAGGGTGAGATGAGGGGCCCCACTGCTGAACTGTTAGCATGGCCTGAAATTAGCCCTGAGAGATAAGAGTAACTGTGTGTATCTGTGTGTGTGTTGTGCTGTGTGTGTGTAACAGGAGAAAGAGATGTGTGTGCTTTAGAAAGGATGGCAAATGTAATTTGTTTCCTGGTTTAGAGTTACTGTAATGAAACACAATACAATCATATAAGTTCAACTTTGATAAATACTTAATTATTCTTATGTTAAGCATTATAATTATATCAGCTTAAAATAAGTAATGCTTACTGTAAGGATTTGCTCGTATATACTCGTTCTGTTCAATTCTCTGTCAATCCTTAAACTACTTTTTAGTAGTTTCACTGTAGATAACCCCAGGATAAGTAATAGAGATTTAACGCTTTTGTGGTATTAATGGTTTTGCATTTTCTCAGCAGAGCAGTAGGCTCTTTACATTAGATAATAATATAGACTAGTTTAATTTTCTTGTAAACAGAATATCATAATAACAGACAGCTTCACACTTCAGTTCATCACCCCTATGGTGAACTGGCTAATTTTAATTCTAAGATATCAAAAGACACAGAACGGGAAACAGAATGAGAGAGACAGAAAGATGTGTCATGCTTTATAGATACTTAACCATGACTAGGAGCATTTGCGAGCAAAACCCTGACAATCACATGAGAAGCCCAGGGACATGCAGAGAGACTGAAGAAAGCAGCCAGGGGACGAGTTAGTAAAACACGTGTGAGAGACTAGGCAGGGAAAGGCAGAGCAAGTTAGTGAGTCAGGGAAGAGAGAGAGAGAGAGAGAGAGAGAGAGAGAGAGCAGTAACATGGAGCAGCAGAATTAGGAAACAGAGGACAGAGTCAGGGTAGTGAAACAGAAGATGTATGGGACAAGAAAAATCTTTTGTAAGTATTGTGATTCCCTACAGTAGAATTTAAACCTCTCTCTCTCTCTCTCTCTCTCTCTCTCTAATTCTCTCTTTACATATACTTCCTACCTCTTAACTTCCCAAACTCATCCAATCCCCCAAAATTCCATTCACCCCCCCTCCCCCAAACTACAGCACTGTTACCCCGCCAGGGTAATTAGCAATGTACAAAGCCACCAGCCACATCAAAGCTGTACTGCAATGTTGCATAGGGGTCACTGTTACCAAGGCTTAATGAAAATACTAGTATACACATACTGCAGGTTCCGCTATTTAAAGACAGGATATAGGAATTATTCTGCCCATCATTAGTAAACATTGCTTTATCACTTAAATCTCTGCATGAAATGTTGATGCTAATCTTACTAATTAAGTTAAAACAAACATGATCTCACAAACCATCTGTGTGCTGTTAATCACTAAGATGTGTGTATTGATATTAATATAGACTGAATATAGATGTCATGTTTGTGAAACAGATGTCTGTGATCTTAGGCTTGTGATCTGCTCATAAAAGTTGTATAGTTACCGAGCTGGTGAAGAAAAGACATTTGTAGAGTGCAGTAAATCTGATTATATCCTGTATTATAATATATATATGTATATATATATATATATATATATATATATATATATATATATATATATATATATATATATATATATATATATATATAGATATATATATACATATATATATATACATACATATATATATATATATATATATATATATATATATATATATATATATATATATATCAGCTAATTAATCTTAAAGCATATTTTTTGCTAACTAGTACAAATGTAACTATGGTAAAGCTAAGACAGTTTTGTACAATCAGAGACCATGAGCAGAAATCATGTACAAGTGCGTGTGAGTGTTTGGAGTTCTTTGTAGATGTGTCATTAGATTTAAGGTCTGGGGAAGCTGACCCGGTTATTTCCAAGCTCCATACTGAGACTCCTGGCCTTTAGACTGATCTGAAAGGAAATAAGGGACTGTATGCTGAAATGAGAGTAATCACATGAGTCTAGACCCCTCACTAAGTATTCTGTCCACACACACACACACACACACACCACAACCCTGCCTGTGTCATCCTAAAGGAATCTCTTTAATGAATGCCTATTAAAAACAAAGCAGATCCCAGAGCTTCCATCACACTTCCTGTCTCCCCTGGACTGACGCTGAGCAGACCGACCCAATGTCTCAGTTTTCTGTCTGGGACAAAAACGTCCCAGTATGGGAAAGTCTTCACCTCTCCCTGATAAACAAAATATGAAGAAAAAAGAAGTGTAATAAATCTTTGCAGCACCATTACGACTCACTTTAAACACTATAAGATTTGCATACATGCCTGCTTTAAAATGCTAAGTGAGGAATGTGTATTTGTTTACGAGCTAGATTCGGTGTATGTGTCCATCTTATTGCAGTAGCTTAAGAATATTTAAGTGTTGTAATTTTTTATGAAATGTGCATATTGATTAGAAGTGATAGCTCTAAAAAACAACAACTGAAAAGCACAAGTGGAAAGAATAAAACCACATGCACTTGCGTTGCTCAAACAAAACAAGGTCTTTAGAAGCAGTTTGTGGCAAGCTTTCCCGGTTTCCTCCTTGTCACAGTTAGTGGGATAATTGGAAATGGAGGGGTATTAACTCCGATGGGATTAGTGGCGGGAATTAAATATGTTAATCCTCCAAAAAGGTAAATAGTCTTTGCAATACAATAACCAATTTCCAGAATCTCCCCCAAGGACATGCTTGTCTTTGAAGCAACATGGTCTCGAGTGTTCCAGAAAGTTCCCAAGGTCATCCCCGTGGTGCAGACAGCCACGCTGCCCCTCGGCCGACTTCTAACCTGTTCTTCAAATGCCTGCATTCTGCACATCATTACTCTCTCTCCCTCCAGAGAACACTTAGTGCCATGTGTTCATCTGCCACCTAATTATATCACCCAGCTGAATGTCATGGAAACACAACTTTGGAATACAATGCGTCAGGCATGTATAAGTTTCTCTCTCTCTCTCTCTCTCTCTCTCTCTCTCTCTCTCTCCCTCTCTCTCTCTCTCTCTCTCTCTCTCTTTCTGTGTGTATGTGTGTGTGTGTGTGTGTGCGTGTGCATGTGCGTGCCTTTGGCTTTATAAAGCTGCTAAAAATTATTCCATGATGTCAAGAGAATGATATAAATAATGTAACATAAGTGCTTTTGTCACATTTAATGTTTTGGCATGACATATAATACATGCTGAATAAAAATCTGTCAGGTATTTGAAAGATTGTAGTAACTAATGTGGGCATAAAAAGAAATTGCACAAAAAGAAAAACTCTCACTTAGATGAAAGTACATTTTATATGCAGTTTTATATGCACTACACCATGTAAAAGTCATTGTCTGGGCCTCTAAAGAAACCACGGTTTTAACTTGTACCTCTAAAGATGAATGTGTCCAAAGGAGGGAAACATTAAATGAGAAGTCAATCACTGAAGAATGTCGACCATAAAAACCACAGTCAAATTCAATAATGCCATTATTGCACACTTACAATCTGCACTGGTTGCTCTCTCCTTTCTCGATTGCCATGTGGTTTCCCAAGCCACATGCTCCTTCTAGCACAGAACACACTGCAAACAACGACAGAAGGTGAAAATATCCTGAATTGGGGGAAATATAGCTAATATTTCTTATCAGATCATTATAAATCAAATACAAGATCATTCAATCTGTTTCTAGATGAGTTTCAAACTTTAAATATACTCATTCTTTTGGCATTCTTTTGGCATTATCGTATTTCTAGGAATGCCAGTATAACACAACTATTTCAAGCTTGAAATGCTTAAACATGTCTAGAAATAGTTTTAAAAATCTTATCTTGGTTTATTTGTAATTACTGTAATCATAGGTAAAACTAGATAGATGTATTATTGCTTGATAATATAGCAATGCAGATTACAAAATGTACTTAAAAAGTGTATCAAAATACAATAACATGATCATATATTCAACGAATCAACACCAGGTTATCTCAAAACAAGAAAAGGTTAGGGATAAATGCAAACATTGCAATGGAGGAGAGGAAAAAAAGGAATTATTTGGCACCACAGCTACACAGGGCATATCAAAAGGGCATATAATGAGAAGAGGTGTCATTGTAGTCATTTCCAAGTCTTTGCCAATCAGGTACAGTTTTTCTTTTTTGGCCTTTCCCTGTGCCAGTCGAGCAGATTTACAGCATGCTACTAGCTTTTATGAGTGTTGTGTGTGGTGTGCTGTAGATGTGGTAGACAGTGACGATGACAGGAAATGAGGACGGGATACATGTAGGTGAGCACCACCGCATGCAGTTCCGACAGGAAGTAAAGTTTAGTGGACTGGCACGGCAGGAGGAAATCATTACAAGTACCTCTAATGGTCTTCAATGGCTTTGGTTACATATCTCACATAACTGAGACCTGCCCAGAACTAATCACACACCAACCAACCAGCACTGGCAATACCAGACCTGCTCCCAGAAATATGTATGTCACACAAATGAGTTACTCTGAAAGCATACTCAGACAACTGACACAGTGAAATTGTCCACAGGAGTTAATTATGCAACCTCACTGTCCTGTACACACACACACACACACACACACACACACAGATCTTAATTAAAACCAGCACTTCTCCTCTCACAGACTGTCATAGTAGTGAGACGTGCATAGTTCCTATAGTCTGCTTTAGATAAGGCTGAGTTTGAGGGGGGAAATGCTTGAGGGGAAAAAACATACAGACGAAAAGAGACAAGCACTAATTTTATTCATTTGCCTTTAGAGCTGCATAACCACTTTGGTGTAACTGATTTCACAACCTAAAACAGTTACCACAGCTAGATCTGCAGCTAGCACTTGTGAGAGTGGTGGGAAAGGTGATATCATTTATCACCAGCTTCGTTATCCCCCTGTGTGACAATCACACTACTCATTTTTACTCCATAGTCATTTTCTGTGTGAGGCAGATAAGATATTTCCATATGCTGTGAACACAGTAGATCAGTAGAGGGGTGGAGGTAAAAAAAAAAAGAAAGAAAGTTTAATGGCAGTTATTTTACTCCATGCATTTATTTATTTTAATCCATACAAAGCATTATTACTTAGAAAATGAGATGTTCAGATTTTGATGTCCTGCTGGCTATGTCTTTTAATGGCACAGCAGAAAATTAATAGCAAAATTTATTTTAAAAGTCAACAATTTTGAAAGATAAGCAGTTATTGAAAACAGCATTTACAAAATAAGAAAAATGCCAACACTCCGCATCACTTGCTGGGTCAAGAGTATACATAGTTGTGACACAGAGGCAAACTCAATTCTATTAAATTTTATTTATATTTTAACAAAGGACATTGTCTCAAAGCAGCTATAAAAGGATGTAAAAATTCTTAATAAAAGTTTAAAATTAAAATTTATATTTATCCCTGTTGAGCAAGCCTGAGGCAATGGTGGTGAGAAAAAAATGCCCTGAGATGACATTAGGATAAAACCTTAAAAGGAACCAGACTCAGTAAGGACCCCATCTTCATCTGGGTGATAGTGGATAGTGTCACTGTTTTGTTCCTTTTTCACAATGTTAATACCAGGGTCAAATAATCGGAACATTATCTAAAAGGCCATTTAGAGGAATTTTAAGTTGAATTGCAGCAACAGCATGGTTATGTTCCTGCACTAATTTCTAGCCAGTGACAAAAATATGTGTCTGCATATCCAAATGCTGCCATTAATTTATCATTTATTTTAAAAGGCAAGGCACTGTAGATATAATGGTATTCTTCAATAAGTCTTCAAGAATAAGTATGAAGTCATCATTCTTAGTTTGCATTGTAAATATCTGTAATATAAGGACAATTTCCCCTCTTTCTTAAGCCATCAGTAAGTCAGTGTATGCTTTTCCACATAGTATGTCCCAGCACGCTGACTCTGCTATGTAAGCCTGAATGGGCTAATGTTCTAAAAGAGGGACTTTTTTTTTCAATCTACAGAGGGCCCATAGAGGCCAAAGCCAGAGATTACATGTGGGGTTGGTCTACAACAACTGAAAACTCTGCATGTAGAGAGTATTCTTTACATACACACATTGAACAAATTCTTGCAGTGAGTCCTGAAATAGCAGCTTCTATCTAAGAAGTGAAAGATAGAGAAGATACAGAAGTGACAAGAGGGAGGGCGGTGTGAGAGAATGTGTGTGTGTGTGTGTGTGTGTGATGTTAGAGGTGCTCAGCTTGTTAAAGCTGCACTGTAAAGCTCCAGTCCAGGCTGAGAGCCTTGATAGAAAAGAGAGAGGGAGGAATGAATGGTATGGAGCAGAGCAATAACCAATCATGCATGCAACCATCAGACATTCATTTCTATTATTCTCTCTCTCTCTCTCTCTCTCTCTCTCTCTCTCTCTCTGGTCCTCACGTGTGCGGCATGAGGACACTTAGCCAGGCCAGTGGAGCCTAAAGGAAGCTCAGCATGAAATCAGAGAGAGGAACAGCTGAACCAGAAAGAGAGCGAGCTGAGCATTACGGAACACACTGCTGACTTATCCCCGTTAAACACATATACTCACAGACACACACACACACACGCACACAGTCTGTGTTGTGTCTGTATTGTGTTTTAAGTGTGTTTTATACGCTATTGAATGGCACACCATTTGAAGGCACTGATCACCACACATTGAAAATGGAAAAAGAAAAACCCACTTATTGAGATTTAAAACACACCTGCAGCTAGAAGCACTTTTCCAAGCCTGCAGTCAGCATGTCACCTGTCATTTCAACTGGTTGCAGACTACTGCTATAGTTTTGACTAATTTCTGGATTGTTTTATGCACACTATAGTGGTATATTTATTTTTGTATATACAGTATACAGAGAGAGAGAGAGAGAGAGAGAGAGAGAGAGAACCTGGACCTGTTGTGACAGTACATTAAATCAGCACAGTGTGTAGATACTTGGTACCTTTTGCAGTTCCGAGGACTGTTTGGGAACTAGGCTTCAGAATTAGAACACAATGTGTGCAATAAAAAATACAAAATGAGATTACTTTTCTTTTAATGCTGCATTTTGATCAGGCAGCAATATCTGATCAAATTATACTATTCAACACCTCATCATAAATTATTTAAATGTGCTACTCTCTACCATTTTTAAAATCATAGAAGCATATATTTAGGATTATTATTATTATTATTATTATTATTATTATTATTATTATTATTATTATTATTATTATTATTATTATTATTAACAATTCTTGGTGTATGTATGATTTACATTTTCATGACATGAAATTCCACATCTCACAATTATAAATGTGTAAAATACTCTGTGGGATGTTAGAAACAGTCATGATTATGGTAATGTGTTAAATGAGTGTAAAAATGTTTGAAAGATCCGCACTGTTTTAATGGTGAAATGTAATATGGACATGTTTGATCACGTTATCTGCTTATTATCGCAAAGTAGATTTGGTAAATGATTGGATTATTTTTGCCTGTATATTTTGTCAAAGGTAGTTTGCTGTCACTGTGCACATAAGATGAGGATGAGTTTGCTGACGCTGGTCCAATTCTGGTTCCTAAAGCTGCACTTGTTTTTACAGAAGTCTGATCATTCTCTGAACCAACAAAATAACCTCTAACAAAATCCTCTTCTTCTCAACACTTCATTTCCCTTCATCTATCTTATTAATTATACTTTTATGGTAAGTGATATTGAGTGTAGGAAAAATGTTATATACGATAAACACAAAATAGTGTGTACACACTAGTCTGAACATATATATATATATATTGTTCATTGTCTTAAAGACGTTTTGATAAGGTTTATGGTTGCATTTTCTGGGTAAAATATAATAAAGTTTATGTCCACGCATACACTTTTTGCTGAAATTATAAGCTACTATTTTACTGATCAGAATTTAAAGTACAAAATAATTTGGTTGTGTTGAACTTTTGGTCACTTGTTCATTCTTTAACTGTTGAAATTTAATATAGAAGATTCTTCTTTGAGGAGTTGTGTCCAAACTATGACTGGAAAATGTAAATGAAATACTTAATGATTAATAAATAAATTGATGAATTTATCTGAAAAATAATGCTAAGAACAGTCCGAAGGTACTGAAGTGTAGAATGATGAATAACACACACTTGTGCCCATACATGATCACACAAGTTTGTTATGTTTGCTCTGACATGGATTGTATGTGCTCTTTAACAAAAATGTCCCCATGCTGAATTTATACATAGAAATACACAAACAAAGAGAGAGTAAAAACACATGTACAACAAATATACAAAATGACAAGATTAGACAAGTTTATAAAATATTGAAAGACGCACAAAAAACACTTTAACCAACCGCCTGGAAGGTAATTAAAATCATATGAAATATACAATTACAATCACGGTATCCGGTCCTTTGTAACAGAACTAACCACGTCTACTATTGTTTAGAGGTATTTTATCCCACTTTGATTAAAATAAACAGAAGACTAAGCTCTTTTGATGTGTGCTACAGCCTCCTGCTGCTATTTCCTACTCCTACTGTCATTCACTGTGAAATACTGCCATCTATTGGGGCATTATTTATTACCCTAACACACACACACACACACACACACACAGACACACACAGACACACACACACACACAAACACACACACACACACACATGTTTGTTTTATGTATGTATATCTAAAATAATTATAAAAAAAACAAATTAATTCTATGTCTACACCTAAATCTAAATAACTATTTATTTGTTTGTTTGTTTGTTGGTTGGTTTGTTTATTTATTTATTTAACAAACATGGGGGCAATTCAAATCTGTCATATATTCCTCTTATCTTTACAGGGCATTTGGTCCCCACAAAGATTAAACATGCCTCTACAACATGCACACACACACACACACACACACACAGGGGGCATTATGAGCAAGACATTAGCATTCTAAGCCATAACTGTATAAAGCATATTGAATACATTTAAAACATTTTACTTAACATTTAATTAACATTTTTACTTTTTTTATTCATTCCACTAAACTGCTGTATCATTCCAAAATACAACAATATCTAGAATATAAAATTCACAATTTCTCTTTAAACAGTGAAATATTTGCATGGTGTTGTTGGACTGCCGTTTGTATTTAAACCTTAATTTGTCCAATCCCCAGTAGGTTCATTCATTTCACAGGGGGCAAATTGCTCTCCCCTCCAAAAAAAAAAAGGTCTTTTGCAATTAAACAAATTGTTCCTGTTTATGTTCCGTATCCCTAGGAAGAGGGTTACTCGCAGGGGTCACAATTTTAATTAGCCAGTACTTAAGACCAATAACAAACTGATTATTTGCTAAATAGTCCTCACAAGCTGGGAGAGGATCTGGACAAAAAAGAGAAGTGTATTAAGCATCCATTCACCCCTTACAGCCAGTTAACTTGTCCCCCAAACATACCACAGCTGAGCAAATTCTGGAGACCAGGGATGTCCCTGCAGAGTTTGGGAAACGGTGTTTTCTGGTGGTTATACTATATTATTGTGTTGCTGTTCATCAGTGATATTTTCTTATACATGCAGTAGTTCACACATAATAAATTCAGTAAATAACATTAGATTTATAGTGCAATAGTCCTTTCATTCACTTGTTATAGTGGCTTTTGCAATAGTGATATTATAGAAGTCAAGTCAATATTAAAATGATTCCTCTAAAAACCTCTAAACCTGAGATGACTGAGATTGTGCAGTGGATGTTGCCCTTTCAACATATTCATGTGTTTTTATGTGAGTCTGAGTGTGTTTCGTCTGGATTCTCCAGTTTCTTCCCTTGGAACGAGTAAACTGGTTACTCTAAAGGTATGAATATATTGAACATATCCAGCCTGTGTTCCTGCCTCATGTCCAGTGTTCCCAGGACATGCTTCAGGTTCGCTAGATAAAGCAGTTACAGAAAAATGAATGAATGAATGAATGAATGAATGAATAGGAAGGAAGGAAGGAAGGAAGGAAGGAAGGAAGGAAGGAAGTTTGATTAATGCAACGGATGCATTAATCCGTTCATGTGTTCTATTTTGCTCTGTAAAAGGGTCCAGGTACATCTTCTGGCATAATAATTAATCAGTAATTTTGGACTTATTAATGCAGGTCATCTTTAATAGTGACATCAATTGTTCACCAGCTTGTTTTTATATATTGTACTTTATTTGCCTTCACAGTGTGTAGGAATAAAATCACAATGTGCTATTTTTATCTCTTGGAAATTACTCCACTGTTTTTTTTTCTTACATTTCTAAATCTAGTGAATTTTTTCAACATGGCAGCTACTACATAAAACTAATAAACAAAACAAATCATTTCACCAAGCAAGTAAAATGAAATTAGCCCATGTAACATTATTTAGCAGAAGCTTTATGTAATTGGAAAGTGTCCTGTCAGATTATATCCACTGGTCTAAGCATCTTTTTTCATCCAATGTGTTTCTCATTGTACCTGTGTGACCCAGTGTAGCATCTGCCTGATATGTAGCATGTGGGGATGGAAGACAGAGGTCTAGAAGCTGATAGAATACAGACATGCCTTCCTGCTACTTGTCTCTATCCCGTCTCTTCATAGCATTCACAGGAAGTGGGAGTGCAGGGGGTGGGGGTTCAGGGTGGCGTTGCTTCTTCCTGTCTTGATTGGTTTTCTCTACACTGGATGCAGCCTTGTGCCATCTGAGGCCAGCACTGTGTTTTATTTCTTAACCATGTCCAATCGTGTTCAGCTGTCTAACATGCATGCCTCAAATGCCAATTAAGAATCCAGAGGACTCACTTTCCCCATTTCAGAGAACTCTGACTCTTTACATTCTCTCTCTGCTAGTCTCACTCATTTCCTTTCTCTGTGTGCCTCTTATCATTCCGTGTAAAGAGCATCTGTTTTACACTGATAAAGTCATATACCACATTCTAAATTTATTATGAGTATAGCATCATGACCATACAACTTGGAAATTACAAGTCCACACAGATTTAGCTATGCTAAGCAGAACCAGTATATAATACATCTGTCATGTCTGTGTAATAAGCATATTTTAGACTCACACAGACTTAAAAATCGGTTGTTATGATTGTGATGGGGCAGTGTGGTCTTTGATTGGGCTTTGTTTGAACAAAGTTTCCAAATGAACTGGGGCAAGCTGAACTAGACCTTTATCCATCACTCGCTCTCATTCTGCTGCTCCCTGTAGAACTTAGCCAAACATGGGCACTACAAAAACAAATCTGACTGCCAGAAAAGGTTACACTTCTAATTAAGGGTTTTCCACTATGTCCTTAATTCCAAGTCAACCGTCAGCTCAGTGTGATTGGTATAAATCTTTTTTTCCAGCAAAGGTTGTGTTAGAGGGTCAATGGTTTACCAGGGTGGGTTTTTGCTTGTTCATTTAAAAGGCCATTGATTATATAATTTGGGTGAGCATGTCAAAGATATACACAGCTATAGTGTTGAGGAGGAGGGTAAGGTGGAGATAAATGCTTAGATCAAACTGAAGGAAACTGCATTACATTCTCACGGCCTCTGAGTCTGGTGGAAATCCTGCCTCAACATCTGTACCTGTGATTGGGTCTCAATTACATGTGTAATGTATGTTTCAACATGTCTCAATCTGAGATCATATCTCTAACTAAGGTCAGGCCGACAGAAACCTGGGTTGGACTTGGCAGCTCGATCTGTCTGTAAGGCAATTAAGGAGTGTGTGAGCAGTAAGGCCACAGTCACCGAAGCAAAATAAACGGGAGGGAGAGGAAATGGTCAGCATTAGCAGGGGGCCCCAATAAGAAGATGAAATGCAAAATGGTGCTGTGTAATTGATGTGTTCCTCCTCAAGAACCCTCTTTGCTGTTAACATGTGCAAGGGGGGCTAATTGTTGCCAGATAGTCCTGCATAGCTTGACAGATGTTGATTACTGTAAGTCTGTACAGTAAATAATGACAAGTAATCATGCTAGCAAATCACTAATAACATAGAAAACATGCAAACAAGCAACCCATTAAAAAGTTTACATAAAAGTTTATATGCGCCGTTTCCCAAATCTTTTACATCTATTACTTGCCATTTTTATAAGATGCCTTCTGCGGGCAGGTATATGGGTGATATTCACACTAAACATTTGAGTCATGAAATACATTAAAAAGGATGTGACTACATGTCAAAACAGTTAGAATATAGCATGAATAGAACACCTAACCAGTCACACCCATATGTGTGTGCTGAGCATGACATTCAACCTCCATTCTACTGGGAAGGCTTTCCACTAGATTTTTGATAGTGGATGTGGGAATTTGTGCTCATTCAGACATATGAGCATTAATGATGTCAGGCACAGATCTGGGCAGAGGAGGCTTGGGGTGCAGTCAGGATTCCAGTTTATCCCAGAAGTGTTCAGTTGAGTTGAGTTCAAGATCTTTTTCTCTGGCCTTACCAAGCCATGGTGTCGCCATGGATGCTGCTTTGTGTACAAGAGCATTGTCATGCTGGAGCAGGTTTGGGCCTCTTAGTTCTAATTAAAGGAAATCTTTAAAGTTACAGCATGCAAAGGCATTTTATGCAATTGTACAGCAGTTTGGAAAAGACTCACATATGGCTGTGATGGTCAGGTGGCCACAAACTGTGACCATAATGTGTATATAGCCTGTGTGTATGCATTTAAATACTTGTACAGCCAACAAAATGAATAACTACCAACTGACCACAGAAACCTACTGGTGTGTTAAATGAACCACATCATTACATAACTCCAACACTCGTCACACCACATAGCCCCATGGCTTGCTTATTAGAGGCCTGGTCCTGGATCTCTGTAAGGTTGCTCTGTAATGTCTATTCTGTGCAAAGCTATTCAAACCAATTTGGACCAATTTGGAATTGAACTGACTTGAACTGTTGAACCAAGAGCCAAGAGCCAAGAGCCACAACTCACAATTTTGGAGGCAGTGCACTATGCAGTTTATTATTTATCCTAGTCTAATCTACCCAAATCAAGTAATGACGAGTTTTCTAATTAGCTAAAGAGTTGAATCAGGTGTGTTAAATTGTGGTATGTTAAGTTTTAAGTGTTAAGTGCTGCGGTCCTCCCATAATGTAAATCTGACACTCCTGACTAGAGGTCAAGGCTGCTCAACCTAAGCTACAAAGTTGTTTCCAAACCAAATCTAATACAACTGACTCAAATATGAAGGCACTTCTGAAATGTTTAGTGTTATAAAAATTACTCTGTATTGAGTTTTGCTCTCAAAGACCAGGAAGCACAATTCATGAGTTATCCTGAGAAAAAGGCAGAAATTTAATAAAGTAAGATGAAAACTGGTTTATCTATCACTTTTAAAGTGTGAGAATTGAGTATATGTTTAATCAGTGTCATGAATTATTTTACTGTTATTTTACTGAATGTCAACTGATTGTAGTAGCTAACAACTGTTAAGCATTAAATACTAATACAATATCGTTTGGGTTGTGTTGTAAATATGATTGAAACTTATAAATAAAATAAAAAAATAATTTCATGTATAAAACTTAAATATAAAATAGTTATTCAAAGTTTGATCAGCTCTTCAGGGGTGAAAGGTGCTAGTGGTGAACCTTTATAGTTTTGTGGATCTTTATGTTTTTTTCTTTGGCTAGATAATGAAAGTGTAGTCTAAAATGTGTGACCTAATCTATAATAGTTCTGGTTTAATGGAGTATCTTATCTTACCTTTCATTAGCCTAAACAACAGTAGTGTGGTTAAAGTGACTGTACTTAAAGTTTTTTTTCTTTTTCTTTTTTTGTTTTAGGGGGTTAGCCGCAGATATTGAGATGTTTCAAGCTCTCTTCCACTTCCAAATTAGGGACATGATTGCCTGTCCATTACCAAATAAACATTAGCCATGTATGCTTGCATCTGACTTATTTTAATTTTTTTTAGTGTGTTAATAAAACTAATATCTACTTACAATAATTCAGTGTTCTGTAATACAGGTTTGCTGTTGTGTGCATAATAAATATAAACCACAGTTTATATTTAGAATATTATGAACCAAATCTGCTGTATTAACCCTCATATTATTAGCCTAAAATTATGAAAAATACAATCTAAAGGTAAAACAATACACCTGACTGAGAAGCAGAAATTTTGTGTTAAAGATTGTTAAAGGATTTAAAAGTCACTGTTTCATCATCATTATTTTAGTAGAAGAGAGCCAGAGTGGTGAAGTTAAGAACTTTATTTACTCTGTAGTCTGTATTTGATCTATTAGTATTGTATACAAGCAGAGTAGTCTAGCTATGTATCCAGCAAACACACATACTACTAATACCAGTTCAGGTGCCAGGTGACTTTCTTTCGACCTGTATAAGAATTGCTGATGTTTAATGATTGCATTGCTCCAGTTTGCGGACTAATCCTCACTGTATAAATATTCACTCAACACTATTCAGGTGTTTTGTATATAGACATATAATGACTTAATGTCTGATCCTAGTTTGTTTGCTAAACTATCACAAAAACATTCTTAGGACATAAAAAATAAGACATAAGAATTGAGTAAGACATAAGAACGCTCAAATAGCAGCTCAAATAAGTGGCATTGTGAACCAAGGAGACATTGGTTAATATTGTATCCATAATTATTACTATTGCTTTTAATTCTTTTTTACTTCTATTTCTAATAATTCATTGTAAAATGTGAGGAATAAGAAAAGTAAGTAATGTTTATTGTCCAATTGAATGTGTACTTTCATCTTGTAATTTATTTATTTATTTATTTATTTATTTGACATATCAATAGCAATAAACACTATAAAATATCTAACATCATATAAAAATATCTTACATTACAAAATATTTGTAAATTTGGTGTTTTGTTTTTAGCAAAATTAGCTCCTAATGCACTGAACCAGTCATACAATCCAACAGGCCATGCCTGCTTATCAGAAACCAATAATATGACACAATATAACACTGACCTTTTTCCTCAAGTCAAAAATTTACAGCTACTTTTAATTTATTTAACCTTTAATGGACTGCTGTCCATTTCCCTTCTCTTATTCCCCAGTGTGGCCTTTCAGTCATCAGACTGCAGATTCTCAGAGTAATGACAGGAAATCTAGACATTGACAGCTGAAGTACAACAGAAAGCTAATGAGGACTGTGAGGAAACTGACTGAACAAAAGAATTGAGTCCCACTGAGGGAATCATAATGCTCACTTAGATCTGACATTTGTCAATCAGTAATGATTTTACTGTTTTTGACTGTTTAAATTAAGATTGAAATTAGGTTAAAGGAGATTGCGAAGACCAGATCTATACACAAATCAGATAGATCTATTAGTGCTATTATAAAAAAATAATCAGCAGTGCTGGTGATGTGATGTGGGCCAATGCAAAGTCTGTGTATTATTCCTCTTATAGCAAAACAGGTTGCCAGTAGTTACATTCTTTTATTATTTTAATGAAACACATCATATGTTTTTTACATTCAATTTATTGTTACATTTAATGTTGCTGAAAGCCAGCAAGACCAATTCTACATAGGATATAAAGCTATAAACAACTATAAAAAATTTGTTGTAATGTTATCTGGAGAAAAATGTTAACTAAATATCTCCTTTCACTACATGAATGACCACGTTTTTCTTTCTTTCTTTTTTTTAGTTTTCATTTGTTTATAGTTAGCCATATGTGGAGCCATGTAGGTCCTTGTGTTAGGTGATACCATAGAAATGATGAAATAGAAGATGAAATAGATACCATAGTAACGTGATGTAGCTAGTGCCATGTTGTTATAAGAGCTTCTCAACAACGCTGATGAAAACAACTCGTATAGATTCATGTCATGATTTTCAAGCACCGAGTGCTATCTTCACATTGTGCTTAGTAGTTTGTCTTAATTTTTTTTTTCCACAGAATTTGATTGCAAAACAAAGCTGGATATGGATAAGTCAAATTCACAGTCTAGCATGTAACATGGAAATATTAGCTCAGGGTAATGCTAATGCTCTGGGTACTAATGCTCTGAACAGCGGGTTGTGATTTCAGATATAAGACCTGCCACTGTTCAGGCCATTAGCAAGAACCTTAACCTTCAGCAGCTTCAGTGATGCCATGCAATTTCTCTCTTATAGAAAAAATGCATACATTTCACATGTGATCCTGTGCATTTTAATCATTTTTATTTCTTTTTTTAAATACACATTAATAATCTGTGTGATGACATAAAAAAGCAACTTTAACAATTAACTTGTGCAAACAAATTAAACATAAAGATCACAGGCAATGAAAAAAAAAAAACCCTCACTACATGAAAAAAGAAATCAAGATGTGGAAAATAAAAGAAACACAAGCACTATGAATGTTGTGTGAAAAATAAAATATAATACATTTAAAAACTGCAAATTTACATTTTTGACGAATAACGAGATGTTTGTCTTCTCTACAATAATACACAAATAAAAAAAATAAATACAAAGCACAGAATAATTCTCTGTATATAGAGTTTACATTTAAAAAATATTGCACATCACAAAAAGTCACATAAAAATCCCAAAAAGGGTCAGTTTTATGGACATTGTTTGAATTTAATGCCATGCTAAACTAGCTCTGATGATTTTGCTATTATGTTCACTAAGCTGTATAACTCCGAATTAATCTCATCCAGGCTTGATCAAAAGCACGAAGCTGATTTTTTTCTAAACAGGAGTAACTGATTATCACTGTTATTAATGTCTAAATTCATGTTCTTTCTCATCCATCAGCTGTATTGCAGGGGAGATTTAAAGACGCCACTGTATCGTATCGTGTTCGGATGTTTGGAGGACAACACTACCCAATCATATTGAATTTGGTGTGGAGAATAATAATATGTTATAACAGTCTAGCTTAATGCATCATCCAGCAATAAGAGACAATATTTAAAAAAAAAAAAAAAGGAACAAAAAATATACTTTCCCTTTCTGTTGTTTCAACTAATTTTTAAATCCTGCCCACTAATTCCCATGGTCCTACCTATGCATTGCAGAGACATGATGTACATTAGTCAATTAATAGTCTGTTAAATGACAACAGTTCCAGTCTATTGATTTACTCAGGGGATTCATGTGTTCTCTTCACACTATTCCACATTTGGAGAAGGCATGGGGTCATGATAAATTAAAGGATACAAAGAGGACATGGTGATAGTTGCTATTTTCCTAAGCCAAAATGATTTGTTAAATATTTCATATTTCACAGATCTGCTACGTTTATTACTATCAGTCACATAGTAGTATGTAATATATGTAAAAAGTATGTAATAAGTAATATATATTTACCATACACAAAGTTAAGAATACTATTGTATATATACTGTAGCTGTAGCTGTGTGTGATCAATTCCATGCCTGGGGATAATAAAACATGATTTATAACTAAGGTTATCCCATATGCTTTTAAGTCATCCATTCTGTCAGCATGGGACTATTCTAAAATTGATTTTCAATATGAAATTTTATGTTTGGCTCAATTTTTCTAAAAAAATGTGGAAAATAATTTTAAAAATTACATTTAAATAACAGAGTTTACTATCAGGATTTTTCCCCCTGTGTAATAAGGTAAAACAAATCTCAAATATCAACTGATCTTTGTAAATATGAAACAAACAAGGTGATTATATTTTCTGCTACATGACGTCCAATAGATCATTAAATGTTAGAGATCAGGATTAAGCAGTGTCTTGAACTGAATTTTTATCTTCAGTTGATTAAATGCAGCTAAATCTTTATATATAGAGAACGCATAAACAAGCAGTGGAATAAAGAGAGGGATAGAGTTGAATGGTGCTCATTGATGTCCCAGTGCAGAAATGAATAGCAGGCAGCTGACATCTTGAGTCGATAGGCCACATATCAAGCACTGCACTTTGGTGCGAAGCATTCCCACTGGACAAGAACACAGAGGGTCTCTATTATATGGCGCTCTCTCACGGCTCTGCCTCCTGACAGGAGTATTAAAATGAAATAAATCAGCCATTAAGAGCAGCCCATAGAAACTGGAATGCTATTAATACCCAAACTGTCAGCGAAGTAAAGGTGTCTGATGTGATAACCATGGATGGTGGCCCTTTAATTGTGTGAGGTGGATTTTTATTCTAGCATCTCTCTCTCTCTCTCTCTCTCTCTCTCTCTCTCGCTCTCTCTCTCTCTTTCTCTTTCTCTCTCTCTTTCTGGTGAAAGGTGAAAGGAGAAAAACACCCCCTTTTCTTTTTTGATTCATTAATTCACAACCATGCCAGGTCAGGCAGCCATTTTAATTGAATCACCACGGCATCTCAGTGTGCACAGGTGTGTAAGCTGGCCAGCCATTACAGTAGGTGACCAGAATCATTACCAGCTATTAAGACACCATTAGATTGACATTTGCCACTTCAACATAGGACAATTTAGGTGATGAATGACCATCATTTCTGACCATCAGGAAGCAATATATAATATTACAAATATCCCAACACCAGTAACAGTCCCAACAACAACAAAATATGATAGATTGGACATTACTGAGATAATAGATTGTATACAGAGAGTGAGGAACAGATGGTCTTCAGTAATTGTAAGTGCTATTAATAATATATAGTATATAATACTATTATATAATATAAAAATGTAAAAATAATTTTTTTAATTATATATATATATATATATAAATATATATATATAAATATATATATATATATACATATATATATATATATATATATATATATGCTGAAAATGCATAGTTAAATTAGGCGGTCAGTCAGATTCATTATAAGGCTAAAAATTTACTCAACTGGTTTGTATAAATGACAAGAAACACATATTTAAAAAACACGTGTCCTATTGTTATGTGTTGTATATTAAAAACATGAATAGATCTTGACTTGCTTTTGGCAGTGCAAGCAAAACTCACCATGGCAGATACAACCTAAAACAAATGAAGCCATCTTGTGAAAAGTTTGTGCTTATTTGGAAATATGTGGAGGTACTTTTTCAGCTGTCAGCTGTTATTGATATATTCATTAAAGGAACCTACTCTCTTATCAATTTCTCTTTTGACACTGGAATGTTGTCACCCTCAGTAGACAATGAATCAATTTACAATTATGATTGTTGATGGCCCATGACATGGCCCGTGAGAGAATGTCATTAGATGAACATTAAAATGAAACACAGAGCAGTGGATCTGTGGGGCCTGTTCCCTCGCTCACTGCCTTCCCCTAAGCTTTGCACCGGCTGTGCTCTATGGGGCCTGAACCAACAGCACCAAAAATACATACATTATCGAAAAGCTATTTCTGTGTGTGACATGGATATGGAAATAATATTTTTAAATATTTGAATATGTTTTAAATATAGTATTATTTACACCACATCAGATAGTGTTTTTGGAAGCACTTTCTATGAATCTGATATTCAAATATATTTACATTGTATTATACAGTATACATAATACCTCATAATTCTCTTCAAAACTCAGTTTACATAATCAAAAATAGTTTCATGCTAAAACTGTGACTATAGCAATTCATAATGGAAGGCTACTTCATCTATACTTCTTCTACGGTATGTGTTCATAAGAACATTATAATGCACTATACTACTATAACCTTGGACTTAAGTATATTTATCTTGAATGATATTGGCTTGAGTAAAAAGCAATATTAAGTCCAGCGCCACTGTCTGGCAGTTTGATGCAACCACAATATGTTTAACATAATGAAATTTATGTTTTGGGCAACAAATGCACTAAAAACACTATAGAATGTCATTTAAGGACAACATTATAAATATGTAAACATGACAATTAATTCATTCTTAAATAGTATCAAGATCATGAAAAGGTCTATCATTGCAGGAGAGCACATCAAACCAGCAAAAATAAAAAGCACATGCATAAAAAAGTGCAAGTGCTTATGATGTGTTTAAAGATGGTGGTCTAGATGCTGTTGAAAACCTCTGTGTTCAAAACATTCTGCTGGAAGCTCAGAGGCACAGCTACACACATTCAATTTGCATAATCTGAATAGAGCGTCCAGATCATTGAATAAGCAGGTACATAAATATTTCTGAATATATGCTTTACAGCCTAAAAATTGGGCAGGCACTGAATATGATCTCTAACCTGCATTATGATGTGACTAATACTATATATGTACCAATAACCACTTCTGATGTATTAAATAATTGCAAAAGAGATTTATCTATACTGGATCCATAGCTTCTGCACATTCACCCTGATGTGATCTGTGGCCTCTGTGCATGTGTGTGTGTGTGTGTGTGTGTGTAGAGAGAGAGAGAGAGAAAGAGAGAGAGAGAGAGAGAGAGAGAGAGAGAGAGAGAAAGAAAGAGAATATGTATTTCCTCTCCATGGCTTTGAGACAGTCCTCTGCGCTCACTGACCTTGTTGCCATGGTAGACTAACATGACACTGTTGGAGATTTGATTGCCTACTTGGGTTGAGCTGAAAGAGAGAAGACAGACTAAATGAAACTGCATCCATCTTAATGAAACACAATTATTTTCCACTTATTAATCATTGAGAAATCAATATGTCTCTTTTCAGGCAAGTCTTGCCCAAATCATCCAACACTGACTGCCAATGCATCATCCCTACTCAAAGACAGTCATAGGTTCAGTCACCTGTGTCCTTTCCCTGAGTGAGAGGCTGAGATTGAAGCGATGAGTGATGCCCATCAATAGTGCTGCTAGTGTGTGTGTGTGTGTGTGTGTGTTGGAGGTGGGGGGGGTAGATTGGGATGGGTGAGAGAGAGAGAGAGAGATGGTCTATGGTTTAACAGCAGTCGGGTTAGGCAGGATTAAGATGGATGGAACCTCATTAAGACTGACTCCTGATGAACATTTCCCCACAAATCAATTCACTAAACATATTGTATAATAGGACATTATTAAAGTCTGAGTTAGGTTCGAGGTTATTGACTTAGAAAAAAAAAACAGAAAATGGATGATCACCTTTTTATTGCATCACTATGGCCTGATAATCTGATGTTTCAGCCACTTTGCTGTGTAATGAGGAAATGAGATGCAACAGGCAAAAGCAAATGCATGTTTAAGCAAATCATTTATAGACTGGTGAATAACTCATACCCAATTAACCAAGTTATTCGGGAGCATGTTATATTTTTTAATGACTCTAAAGTGAGATTGGATGAGCTGTTATTTATTCCCCTTATTGCCATTCTCTAGCAGAACTAAAAGACCTGGCATGCAAAGCTTTGGGTGCCTTTTTTGTTGGTGGTGGTGTTTGAAAAATTGCTGCTGCAGTAATAACTTCAGCGGCTCAAGCCTTTGTTTTCCCTTTCGATAAAGAGAGCGATGTGGGTGCAGGAGTGATCTATGGCTGTTCGGTGGTGCTGAGAAGCACACGGTGAATAAGCAAGACTATGTTTCACAGCCAAGAGCTCCATCTTTATGGCAGCACAAGCCTCTGATGAGAATACAATGTACAACTTCTCAGCTCTTCAGAACTGCAGATGATTTAGACCATGTTGAGATTGAGGAAGGGTAAATGTGTTTGTACTGGAGCCCCTCCATCAGGATGAGAGTGTGACCAGTCATATTTTAATTTGAAGAAGAATGGAACATGAAGACATTTTGTTTCTTTATTCTATTGGTAGATAATTTTGTTAATTTCTTAAAATGAGCAACATTATCTGCTAACAGAAGAAAAGTATTTCAAGCTTGAATTTAATAATGCAAAGTCTAGAAAGGAGTTTAATATATTTATATTATATCTTATATTATGTTATGTCTTTAATATATTTCAATTATATCTTATAACAGGAAAAACAAACTACATTTTGCTAGAATGACCATATTTTCACTTGATAAGTTTTTTTTTTTAGTGCATCTCTCACTCTGTTGATTTTAAAATTAGTCATAGTGCTATCAAACCAGATAGCCTTAGTTGTTGAATAGTGTACTGAACATGGGAAAAGGGAAATTATCACATGCAGAGAAAAGATGAAAAATCTACTCATAGAATAACATTCATGTCTGTATTGGACTTCTGGTTGTTTTTATTGTCTCTTTCTCTCAACAATGTTCAGCATTTAGCACAGATTTCTGTGTTGTTTCTGAGCTATTGACTAATGCAGTGGTATTTTAGGAGATTCAGTGGTAGTGGTATTTCAAGTGTTTCAGGAGATTGGAAATTGAAAACAATCTGAACGCTCTCATACAAAATTGTTTAGCTGGCTAATGGCTTTGCATAAGCATCAGCTTGAAGGATAAGACATAGACCTTGCCATTGCCTGTCGGTAGCTTTGAGAGCAGAGATTTGAGCTAGTAATTGGGGTAGCTAACATCATCTCACATTTGCAAATTCATAACAATTTGCATAATACAAGCCAAAAGATATGACTGATAAGATTAAGTGGTGAGGTTGCCATTCATACTAATAATTAGAATAAGATTTATAAAGCTCATTTAGACTATATAATTACAGAGCAGTGCAGATATATACAACTAAAATCTATGTAAATTGTATTACTTATATGTATATGTGTGTATGTGCGAAAGAACCCGAGGAGCTACTGTGTTAGTGTAAATGGTAAAGTATATGAGGTAACCATTTAATACAAACTATATATATATAAAAGCCACAAAGTGGTCTGAAAAATATTTTAAAAATTCATGAATTCATTTTAATTCATGAATTAACCTTGAGAAAAAAAGGAAAGAAAATTCTATGTTCACACTATTTACTTATTGTTAAAATGTATTTTAAAAAATATCACTTCACGCCCAGATTCATCACAAAATTGACTAGCAGAATGGTCTTCTGTAACTGCTTCATGCATAACTTATCCTAGGACATTCTAATCTACTGGAGTATTCTTTGGGCCTATTATCTTTACAGAAGAGCACAAATTAACCAAAACGTGGTCTCAATTTTAATACTCAAAAGAGTGAACTGAGAGCATGAATTCTGCACACAAAATAATATATTTCCTTTTTAGTTCAAATATAAATATATTGAAACAGACTGATGAGTGAATCCTCTCCATTATCACCATTACTGAAACCAGACTGGGTCCTAAGACTAAACTTTGTTCAGAATGAGCCAAATGAGTTAGGATCCCACACAGCAAAATCTCAGCATCCTCAGAAATTCAGTGCTTTAACTGCTTTACTACATCCATGAAATGCTTAGCACACACTTCAGCACAGCACTGCACCTCATTTCACTTTCCATTTCAGCCAGAACAAGTCAACATTGTGTTTGGTTTTCACCACTACAACACACTGTAAGCACTAGAAAATTATGTTTACTTACTGACATTTTAAAGAGACAGTTGGAGTGTCCATCATGCAGTAGTGTTACTCAGCTAGAAAGGATAATACTAAGTTAATGATACTATGTTAATGGTCTTAAACAATATCAGTAGTTAAAAATGATCACAGTCCGATTTTTTATTACAAAATAAAGGCACAGTTTTTCAACTCTTGCAATTTGTGTTGCTCTCCACCTTTATTTACAGTTGTCTACAGCTTCCTTTTCAAGTTGTACTAAGGTTTGTAAGAACATCCATGCCAGCATCAAAGTGTTATCAGATGTACTCCTCAGGAAGAATGAGGAACAATAAACTAAACATTCTCACAGCAATGTTTGCCAGGCCAAAGTGTCTTTGAGAATTACAATGATCTACACTAAACTGTGTCTCTAAGTCATCTGTGGTAAGCTAAATTAATGGGTAAGGAAACAATTAATTAGTGCAGCAGGCCATAACTAGTTTATGGTCTGTAACCGCGGCGACGCAAGCATCTTTAAAGCCCCATAAGTGGGCAGTTTTTATCAGGCCAGTAATCAGCCGAAGGGCCGCAGACCCCAGGTACTCGCTACAGCAACCCAGATGAAAGGCTTCTGAGACACATTTACTGCTTGTGAAAGTGGCAGGGAAGCCAGCCGAGGCCAGCCACAGACAGAAAATGAGGCCATAAAGTTTACAGTTTAAAGAATAAAAAAAAACATAGGGAAGCACAAGCCAGTGGATGATCGTCTCCAGACTGTACAGACAGGGCATGGGGGGGGGGGACTAAACAAAACCGGATGGCAGAGAAGGTGCTCTGATAGACAGGCCACTGCTGTGAATCTGTGGGATGCTAAACTATGTGGCAGCTTAGCACAGATACTGGTGTGCAAATGCCAAAAAAAGATCAACATGGTAAGCCTGGTGCAGAAAGGAAGGGGAAAAAATGGAAGCTAATACAGTGTCATGCGGTGCGTCAAATAAGTCTTTCTGGAGCCCTGACCTTGCAGGCCAGATGGCCATGTCGGAGGGTTGAACTGTCCTGTGACCTGTTTGATCCTGAAGAGAGAGTCCTCTATGTCGCAGCAGACTGGAGGAAGAGCCATCTGGTGCCCTACTTGCATTTGCCTGCTAACAGAAATACAGCCATAGAAACACACTTTCTCTGGTGCTATGCACCAAATAGACATAGGTTAATAAAAACAGATTTGATTAAGCAGTGCTTGTCTCGTCTTTCCTTTCACTTTTATGTGTGTGCATGTGTGTGTGTGTGTGTGTGTGTGTGAAAAGATTAGGACTTGTTCTAGCTTCTGATTGTATTAATAGGCTCCCTAACTATAAGCACAAACAGTAAATTGGGAGGACAATACACACCTACAGCTTATTATAGCATGAGATATTTGTATTAATTAGATTATTAAGTTTAAAAGACAGTGCTGTGTGATGTGTATATTTAATACAATAGTAATACACTGCAACCTAAATTGTGTGTATGCAGTTAGTCCACTTTATAATAATATTTAATATCTGCACCGTAATCTGAGGATCAGATAGGGAATTAAAATAAAGGCACATCATCACCCATTGCTCTACTTAAGGTTTGGAGTTAAATGGATGTGAGTGGGGAGGCTGGCAAGCAGTGATGACCTAATCTCAGCTGAACTAACCTGCGCTTATTGGGTTAGGAGCAGCAGCAATGTGTCTTGTCACTTTGCTGAGACAAGGCCAATGCAATCTGCTGAATGGAATTAGATTGTCATTGATGTGCCAGGGTGAGTAGCAACAACAGATCGATGGGAAATTACCCGCCATGTTGTGTTGTGCTGTGTGTGTGTTTGTGTGTGTGTGTGTGTTTGTGTGTGTGTGTGTGTGTGTGTGTGTGTCTGTGTCTTAAAAATGGTGCGAACTTGCAGTAGAAAGAGAGTGTGTATGAGGAAAGTTGTGTGTTCACTGTCTTTCTCACTTGGAGCTATCACTATAGTAACCAAGTGAGAATGGGTGGGGGATAAGAAAACACCAATTCCAATAGAACACTAATGGGCCACATCATGCCAATAAAATAAAAAATGGCTCTTTTAGTTCAGTCAATAGAGAGTAAATGAAAACGTAACCTTTCATTAAATGTGGTGCTATGATGTCTCTTGCACTCATTTGCTATTCTGTTTCAGTCCACTCCTTTTCTCAATTTAACCGTGAATATGTATGTTAATGTCTCCAAGCAGGTCTTGTGATTAGGTTAATGATATAGTTGGTTGAACTTCTCTTTCTTGTTCAGCAGCATGCCTATACAGCCTCTCATAGCTACACATGACTGCTCAAATATATCAAATAAACTTTACAACTATAAATGGAAAGGTATATAAGAAATCCATTATGTGCAGAAGACCATAGAAATTTCATATGCGGAATAAGATAGAGTTGAATTTTCAAGGAATATAATAATAATAATAATAATAATAATAATAATAATAATAATAATAATAATAATAATAATAGTTGAGGAAATCACTACTAACAATTATATATCCCCTATTTTACTTATTCTGTGATGCTAAAATTAGCTCTACTGGAGGATGAATCAGCTCAGTTTATTTTTAAACAACTATGCAAATGTCACATCTTTAACCCAGATAGATGTATGCATTCATATCTGCATGTTGTCCTCTCTTATGTAGACATAGAATATGGAGCTGCCACCCATCATATTAAAAACAGAAAGAGATGTGATAAATGTGTAGGTATCCACTGTGAGAGACTAAAAGTGAAAAGGCTCAGGGCCCAGTTTCCATTGTGGCCAAGTTGCCCTTTTAATTAATTAGCCCTAGCAGGAAGTGCAGCCCGTGGGGAAGCGGGTGCAGCCCCTGTGTGTGCTGCCAAGGTGATAATGTCCTGAAGGTGGAAGAAGGAGTGAGGCTGGCTTCAGCAAACCCTTATGCAATACACACACTTTCTCTGTGCATTGCAAGAGACAGCCCTTCAGCAGCTGCATGTGCAAAACAGAGCTCCCTGTCCCTAACTTCACCCTCAAGCAGGACACAGCATGTGGCACATCAGAATAACGGTCATTCAAGCAGAATATAATATTAATAGACAATATATGGATGAATAGAATAGAGTAGACTGACCTTACCTGTTTACCTGGCCAACCACACCATTGTCTCTTTCTAAGAGCCTCCAGGCATGTACATTTACACACATCTAGTCTACAGAATTAAATAACTCATGGATACAATTTGCATTCAAAGTTCAACAATGGTGGAAATATTGGCTGTGCAGATGACATGTGACCCTAATTTTGCCTATGTGCATGTAAGTGCAAAAATCCATCTTTATTGTAGTTCAGTGGGATAGAGTGAATGAGAGAGAGAAAGAGAGAGAAAAACTTCTTTTTTTCTTCTCTTTTTGTTTCAAGTAATGAGTGAGTGCACCTTTTCTGCCCCAGGCCTTCATACACAATTTAGCCAGAAAGCCAGTGCAGATCATGATTTAGCTTTTGACACAGCTGGCCCCTGGGCTATGGCAGACTAATACAGATATCTGACTCTCAGCCCACTGTGGAGCCAGAGGAGAGACAGCACCAGAGCCCTTTTATTGACTAAATGATAAAGAGCTTTGTAATGATAAATAACAGTCATTTTATTGTGGAATTCCCAGAAAAGACACATACAACATACTACACTAAATATATATATATATATATATATATATATATATATATATATATATATATATATATATATACACTAGAGAGTTGTAAGCTTAACTGCAACCCTCAAATATGAAGAATCTAATCTAATATCTAATGCTATAATTACACAGGCGAATTAAAGCTAAAGTCTATATTTTTCTGCTAATCTGGTGTCAAAAATCAAACTAACCAACAATCTATTCTCCTCATCCATTGCTTTGTACTAATAGAAGGTAGCAGTAGTACCAGTGTTAAAAATGCTATAAGTTTAGGTTACAACAAAATACTGTTTTGTTATTTAACAGCATTGTATGTGAATCGTTAATTCAATTAATGCAGTGCATTATTTTAAAGTAAAATAACAAAAAATGTAATTCCTAGTGGGATATCTAACAGATTTGGTATGGGTAAGAATGATTAAAAAAAATTATATGCTAAAAATTATTTTTTAATTTAGTGGTAGAGGGTGATGAATCAATCCAATCTAGTTTAGCAATATGTGATCTTAATCATTAAGGCTTTGAGTTAGAGCAGAGTAGTAGTAGTAGTAGTAGTAGTAGTAGTAGTAGCAACAGCAGTTGTAGCAGCAGCAGCATTAGAGCAGTAGTAGTAACAGCATTAGTAATAGTAGTAGTTGTAGTAGTAATAGTAGTAGCTACAGCAGTAGTAATAGTAATAGCGTTAGTTTAGTAGCAGTATTAGTAGCAAAAATAGTTGCACTAGCAGTTATATTATAAGTATTAGCATTTGTAATAGTAGAAGTTGTAGTAGCAATTGCCATAGTAGCATTGGTAGAAGGAGTTGTACCAGCTTAAGTAGTAGTGATAGCATTACTGATAGTTGTAGTAATTAGTAGTGTAAATAGTAAGCAGAAGCAACCGTATTAGTAGTACCAGCAGTAAAATTACTAGCATTAGTAGCAGTAGTAATAGTAAAAGCATTAATAGTAGTACCAGTATTAGCATCAGTAGTAGCAGTAGTTGTACTAGCATTTGTAGTCATGCTATTAGTAATAGCATAAGTAATAATAATAGTATTAATAGTAGCAGCAGTATTATCAGTAGCAATAATAATTGTATTGGTAACAGTAGTAAGTGCTCTGTAGATTCCATAAAATAAATTCTTTACCCTGCATTGTGAAATTCTTACCTGATTTGCACACTTTTAGCTTTCGCATCATGCCATTCCATACTATCCCACGTGGCCTACTTACCTGAACTGATAAAACCCCCAAGAAGTGCAAATCTCCACTTCCTGTCATTTACATCATATCCAATGACAGTGTTATTATTCACAGACTGCATGTGCTGATGAGACTAGTGAGAAGTCAGTGTCCTTTACAGTGTACTTCCTCTAATGAATAACTGATCTGAATCTTAATGGCAAAAATTTAAGAACTATTTATGTAACTAAAACTCTAATGAGTGTGATACACCTGGAATTACACCAATTCTAGAGATCACACTTTGAATCCTGCAGGATCACACTTGTCTAAACTGAACTGTGTAATTATATTATAGTAAAGAAAATACAAATGTGTTATAAAAATGACATTAGAAGTGAGGCTAGGAAGGATCTCAGGCCAGTATGAGGCCAGTATGATTGAACAAAATTGAGTATATCAGCTCCATTATAAAAAGAGACAAAGAAAGAACTGTGTGTGTGTGTGTGTGTGCGTGCTTTTATATGGTTTACAAATGTTTAAATGAATAGGCTAAATCCAGAGGAACATTTTAATAGTTCCACATTAATTATTGATTATTCTAATTAAATAAGGATAAACGTGACTGCACAGCACTACTAAATAAGCTTTTCAATATAATCTTTAATGAGGAGAGCCACTAATGTCTTTATACTCTCTAAAACAAATTTCCACATAATTGTACTTGAGACTTTCTGACCCTTTTTACATATTAAATTCACTTTTCAAGGTGCCTTTCGTAAGGTGGTATTAGTGAATAATGAGTTTGAAAATAAGCTGGTTAATTGACTCTTGGTAAATTTAGATTTGCAGAATGACATATACATTTTCTTGGCTTTTTAAAGTGAAATATTCTGGATAATAAAGTTATTAATCTTAGCCATATAGTAATTATCTCTGTAATTTTGGTGTGACTTCACATTCATCAAGGACACTCTCATATAAAGAGCAGTCCAGCACGATTAGCCAGAGTACATTATCGGCCTTTACGTACTGTCTCTCTGCTGCACAGCTGCTCTGCGATGCTCCAGTCACCACACCAAAAGCCTGTAAACTCGCTAACAGGATAATGCTGGTTTAATTACCCTTGGTCAGCCCACTTACGAAGCCATCAGTGCTGCAGTCAATATCCCAGTAGATCCATTCGTTCTTCCACTGATGGTTAGCATGGGAGCTATTGCTGCATGCTTTAGCCTAATTGATATCTGTATTTAGGAGACGACCATGGGGAGATGAATGGCGTTCAATGGAGCAGTTTACAGTATGAAAAACTATTCCTTAGGTTACAGCTCACTCAGACTCCGAATAGTTTAGCCACAGAACTAGGCCACATAAAGATTCAATTATTTCAAAATTAACATTAAAAATGCAATATACACAAAATAAGTAAACATCCTATTAGCATATTCACAGGTCATCCTGGTCTAACATATCTACTGGTTATTAACCGATGAGCTGAATGTGCTCTGGTTTTCCATATAGTCATTCCATTAAAGCTCAGTAAAAACACTATAGGATGGGAAAATGATCATAAGAAAATCAAAATTCACAGAAAGAATCCATATTAAGCCTTTACTTTACACACATTTATTATACAGAAAATACACTGAAATAAACAGAAAATGTATGCAGATATCAGAGTGAAGAATGAATGAAGTCTGGACCCTCAGACACATCCTGTGATTTTGAGAGGTTAAACATTGTTATCTAAGGATGTGTTCATAACTGGAGACCTCCATTCAAAGATATCTACCAATAGAAAGTTCTTAGCATTTAGTGATTAAGTTGATTTTCTGGAATGCCAATTTGGATGATTAAAATGACCCGCAAATAGTTTACTCCCCCAGATATACACTATATTGCCAAAAGTATTCGCTCACCCATCCAAATAATCAGAATCAGATGTTCCAATCACTTCCATGGCCACAGGTGTATAAAATCAAGCACCTAGGCATGCAGACTGTTTTTACAAACATTTGTGAAAGAATGGGTCGCTCTCAGGAGCTCAGTGAATTCCAGCGTGGAACTGTGATAGGATGCCACCTGTGCAACAAATCCAGTCGTGAAATTTCCTCGCTCCTAAATATTCCACAGTCAACTGTCAGCTGTATTATAAGAACGTGGAAGTGTTTGGGAACGACAGCAACTCAGCCACGAAGTGGTAGGCCACGTAAAAAGACGGAGCGGGGTCAGCGGATGCTGAGGCGCATAGTGCGAAGAGGTCGCCAACTTTCTGCAGAGTCAATCGCTACAGACCTCCAAACTTCATGTGGCCTTCAGATTAGCTCAAGAACAGTGCGCAGAGAGCTTCATGGAATGGGTTTCCATGGCCGAGCAGCTGCATCCAAGCCATACATCACCAAGTGTAATGCAAAGCATCGGATGCAGTGGTGTAAAGCACGCCGCCACTGGACTCTAGAGCAGTGGAGACGCGTTCTCTGGAGTGACGAATCGCGCTTCTCCATCTGGCAATCTGATGGACGAGTCTGGGTTTGGCGGTTGCCAGGAGAACGGTACTTGTCTGACTGCATTGTGCCAAGTGTAAAGTTTGGTGGAGGGGGGATTATGGTGTGGGGTTGTTTTTCAGGAGCTGGGCTTGGCCCCTTAGTTCCAGTGAAAGGAACTCTGAATGCTTCAGCATACCAAGACATTTTGGACAATTCCATGCTCCCAACTTTGTGGGAACAGTTTGGAGCTGGTCCCTTCCTCTTCCAAAATGACTGTGCACCAGTGCACAAAGCAAGGTCCATAAAGACATGGATGACAGAGTCTGGTGTGGATGAACTTGACTGGCCTGCACAGAGTCCTGACCTCAACCCGATAGAACACCTTTGGGATGAATTAGAGCGGAGACTGAGAGCCAGGCCTTCTCGTCCAACATCAGTGTGTGACCTCACAAATGCGCTTCTGGAAGAATGGTCAAAATTTCCCATAAACACACTCCTAAACCTTGTGGACAGCCTTCCCAGAAGAGTTGAAGCTGTTATAGCTGCAAAGGGTGGACCGACGTCATATTGAACCCTATGGATTAGGAATGGGATGTCACTTAAGTTCATATGCGAGTCAAGGCAGGTGAGTGAATACTTTTGGCAATATAGTGTATCTTGAAAAGGAGCATTTGAGGTTTTTCTAGACCTCTGCCTTTAAGCATCAGGAGATTTAAATCTTATTTATTTATTTATTTATTTATTTATTTATTTATTTATTTATTTATTTATTCTTGTTGACCTTAAATTTAAAGCAATGTGACAATATATTCAGTAGAATCAATTAAAATAACTTAAAAATTTATTTAAAAATAAACAAGTAAAAAAGGCTAATATGATGGTATATGAATGAGTGGATAAACAGTGAAATAAACATCTACAACACTGCCAATATTTTGCTACATCAAAACTCTTAGTGTAGCTATCATTGCATATTTGGTTTACTTTTAAAACATGGCTTCCACATTATACAGCAGTTAATAAAATAGCATTTGATCCAGCACTTTCTATTTTTTGGTTAATGAACTAGAAATACAGCAGCAGAAATATCAAGCTAAGGCAGGGGTGAAAATGCTGTCTCTACTATTCAGGGTTGTAGCAAGTGACTGGACAGGCCACAAAAATGATTTATTGTACATTTAATATCACATGAATGCAGTTATTTGTGCATACAATTTAATGTGGACACAAGATATTTAATCAATGCCAAGATTGAAACTGAAATGTGTACACAGGGCATAGACTATCATGCTATCATGCTTTTAATTAACTATTTTAATTTGTGTAATCAAATAAACACATTTTTGGTATTTTGTGTTTTCTCTTTAAATAAAAACATGCCCATAATTTGAAGGATTCTCACTTTAACTAAGTAATGTCCATAATTTTATCTATTTAATAAAATGCTAATTTAGCAATGACTTCTGTATGAGCCTGCCAGAGACACGCCTCTATTTTCAGGAAACTCCTCCCCATGCAGTTATGATCTTAACTAGGTGAGCTAAATTCAACTCTGAATATGGCCCATTAAAGTTAAAGCCTTTCTCCTTAGACTATCAACTATACTGTAATCAAATCCATCTATTTTTTGTGAATACATTTTCTTTCAGTTAAATATCAAGCTCAGTTTACGCTACGAGCAATACTAGAGATAGTCATAGAGATTAGACCTTAAGAAAAGGAGCATTAGCAGCATGGTTGTAACAAGGTATGGTGTTCAGTGTTTGGCACATATTACTTTTAATTTTCGTATACTGACTCCTAATTGTAAAAATATCATTTTGGTGGTGGTGGGGGACTTATTTTATATGACAGACTAGAAAAGAAGAATAAGAAAATCTTTGTAAAGCAGCTTCAATCATCTATTAAAAGCAGCAGTGAAAAATAAATGGAAAAAGAAATATTGTTCACTTAAAGTAGGTTTTTAGGTCTCTTTATGCTTTATCCAGATCTCTCATTTTCTAAATTAATTAGCATGGACTGTGCACCAGGTCTGCTAGGCAACTATAAGTATAGTAAATTAATTTCTTCTGCTTCCATATATTTAGGACTGATTTGTTTTAGTGATATGTAGAGGCTTGTATTTTCAGCTTACTGTGAGTAACTTTAGATATAAAAATATCTAACTGAGATGTAGTGACACTGTGACACTGTTATGCTATAATATTGTACCCATATAAAAACAGTGCATATAAATATGAATATGCATATGAAAAAATAATTTGCAGTATTATCACAAACAAAGGTGCACATTTATCTATATTTTTCAGATTTCCTATGGGTCATATTATACATTATACACCTTCAGGCTCGTCTATTTGTCACAAGTTTGAGGTCCAAACAGCCACAAATGGCTTCCAATTTCCACAGAGTGCAGGCAGGTCATTTGTTTTACTGTCAGGATGAAGAAGAGCCCAAAATCGCAGTCAATAGTCATGTGAAATGTGTGATATGACCATTTCGAGACTGATTAACAGTTAGACAGGAAGCTGAAAGCCTGGGTGGTCACCGGGTTTTACAGTTTCTTTGCTGTAACTTTTGGACTGTTTTTGAAGGTAGAGAGTCTAAATCAAAAGCATAGTTTAGTGTTTAGAGACTTTTTTCTGGATGTTAGTTACAATAAAATTATATAATTTCACAATTAACTACAAGTATATTGTCAAATTTGTATCAGTTTTATTTATGTTGGGTAATATCATAAATAAATAAATAATTTCATTTCACCAGAACTAAATCACACACAAATGTGATCAAACATCTAATGGTTATGCTTAATGTTTAATACTTAGATTATTGCTTTTTTTTTTTTTTTTGCATTACAACATGCAATGTTTATATATTTCAGCAAACATCATGAAGTCATGAAGTCAGAAATGCAAAAAAGTAGTTGCATACAGTCATTACATAGTGTGTTAATTATTGTTTGAATCTGAAGAAGAGAGAGAAAGGCTCAATGACCATGGATTATCCAACCATTAAATCTTAAATATATATATATATATATATATTCAGATGGTTAGTTCATTTGGGGATAGAGCCATGAGAGAATCTGAAAGTGTAGATTATGTTCACAAAAGCATAACATACTCTGAGTCATATCCCTGGCTATACAACTGCTCAGTGTATTTATGCTATTGTAAACCCCTAAAGAGAATGAAAAAAAGGCTGTGTTTTGTTTCTAATTTTCTTTCCTCCCTTAAGGCTAATTGGAAACAGTCAGGTCAAGCGGAGCTAAGCAGACCCAGGCCATGGGGAGAAGAGGGGTTTAGATGCTGATCATTTTCATGTCCCTCAGTAAGTTAGACAGCCAGGATGCCTTCCATGTTTAGCTGCCTGCCATCAGTTGACTTTCTTAAGTGGTGTTTTGTTCGATTCCATTTTCATTTTAAGTATGCAGACGGCATGCCTAATTTGTGTTGCCACTCAAATTGAAACAGTCAAAAGAACTAGTCGTTCAATTTGCTTTATTTCTCTTGGGCAGATTCATCAGTTAAGCAAAGAAAAGATTTAAGGATGCCTCAGAGCAAGTAAACTTTGAGTGGCATGAAGGGCTGCTATATGAAACACTTAAAATTGCTTATGTTAGAACCACCTATTCACAGAACATAATTACTAGCATATATTACACATTTATCAAGTGTAATGTGACTGCTTTGAATCACATTAAGTGAAATCAGATTAGTACAGCTGCTGTCAGTATGCTTTGCATGCAAGAGACCTGCATTTACCCCTATATGTGTCTTAATCAAAGAAAGCAAGGATGTCATCTCCAAAGCTGAATTTTATGTCTTTAAATTGGAAATTCATGTAAATATTGAACTTATATGCATCTCAGCTAAGAGTTTGTGACACTGTAGAGATGAAAAGCAGGCAGACTGGTGGATCCCCTGAGCTTTAAGAACTGTCTAATAGCACTGATTAGTGTTCTTACCCCGCCATCTGCTGGTGCTACAGGTCTCACTTTATTACCCTCCTTCCTTTGTCCCTTCCTCCTGTTTTTCAGCCTCTCCCATTTCTAATTTTTCTCTGGGATGCTACCTTCTCACTCTCTCTGTCCCATGTCATCTCACAAAACAGCGAAGAGAGAAAAAGAGAGAAATGGAGGGAGATGGAGTCTTCAAAAAATAAGTATGGTTTTTGAAAAGGATTTTAATTGAGGCATTCGTTATGTTTGAAAAGGTGAGTCCCTCAGGGCCAGCAGTAGGAAACGTGACCCATTTCATAGCCTTAGACATTAATAAAGAATGGCATCTTTTGACTTTAGCTTTCAGACTGCAACCTTAAAAGGGCTAAATATAGGAACAGACATGGTAATTCCCTCCACCTTGGGGGATGAGACTCAGGACATGAGAGTGCGGAAAAGTGAGGGCCTGCAATTGACAATACAAGATGACCCCCCCAATACACACACACACAAACCATGGCAAATGTACACAGCAATAAGCACACATACACACACACACACAGCTCTTGTAAAAGCAAATCATAGCATTAATTATCCACAGAGTTCTTATCCTCAGATTATTTGGAGAAATCCAGTCTGTGTTCTCTTGGCTAACTGAAAGTAGACTTGTTTTTGTATAGTTGCATAAGAATGTACCACAGAGGTCCCCTACCTTTTTATGTTCATCATTATGATGTTAGGCACTTTTTTCTTATTTACTATATGAATTCAGGATGTTCAGTTGCCTAACTGCTGACCTCCTTTTGTTTCATAGTATGTTAAATACACCTATAATCTCAATGCTGTCACTACCTCACATTCTCTAGAATAATTTCTCATTCAGTTCATTCAATGTACATGTTGTGTGAAATGTTTAGATTCTTTATGTTAAGATGATGTTTTTATTATTATTATTATTATTATTATTATTATTATTATTATTATTATTATTATTATTAACATCTCTGAATGGGAGAAATAAGTCATTCAGAAACAGATATTTAGGGAGAACTTGCATCCTGCATTAGGGAGGAAGGTATATACTGGTTTCTTGATAAAGTTACAAGGCTTTCACAGAAAATCTCTGTGCATCTATTAGAAAGGCTGGTTTGAGAAAGCTTTCAGAAAAGCTAAATAACAACTAAAAAGTAAACTAAAGAGCTTGACAGAATTCTTGAACTACATTTATAGACTAAACTTTCTCCCTCAACATAACATCTGAGCCCTTTAAATAGTGTGTTATCAGAACCATTCATATGAAACTGTTGTGTGAGGAGAGCGATCTAGCAGTATTATGTCAAAAATTGGCACTGCAGATCATGTTTGTAGGGATACATTTATGGAATAATTACGCTATAAGCTAAAACCATCTGGACACATGACCATCAGCCCCATATGTCTTCACCAAACTGTGCAAACAAGTCTAGAATATCTTTGTATGGAGGTGATTTAAGATTTCTCTTAAAACCATACACTGTAATGGATGAGAACACTATTATGTATAATTTATGTTATGTGAACTTATTTCTTTTCTTTATCTCCAATTGGTACGCCAGGTTTTGGATACTGATTGGATACTTTACTTAAGTAAAGTAAAAGTTATCCACTATCTTAAAACAAAGGTCTTGAATCTTCAAGTTGAGTTTACTCTCATTTTTAAGCTAGCAAGTGAACTTTTGTTTCTAAGTAACCGTCTTGATTTGTCTTACAGTGTGAGACTCAAACCTGTTCCAGGATGACAATATTGCTGTTTACAAAGCAAGATCCTAAAAACATGGTTTTGCCAAGATTGAAAGGGAAGAACTCCAGCGGCCTGCAGTCCTAACCTCAACACCACTTTGAATGAATTAGAACTGTGAACCAAGCCTTCTGACATCAGTGCCGAACCTTAGTGGGTAGAAATTCCCCCAGCCATGCCCAATAATATGTTGGAAAGCTTTTCCTAATTATTAGAGTCTGTTACAATGGCAAAGGGAGGTACAACAAGCTCATATGGGTATGATGGTCATGTGTCCACATAATTTTGTTCATATAGTGTATAAGATACAAAACATTAATTTCAACATAAAGTGCATAAGAACAGAAGTCAACAAAAAAATGTGAAAGGTTTTTTGGACTGAATACTTCTTGCACACATTTTGGTCATTGCTGATTCCCATGTTGAAGCTCAGTCTCCTCTATTCAATTATATCATAACCAATTATCTGGGTGTGTGAGAGCTAGAAATAATAATATAATAGTTTGCCTAATTTCATCTAACTTGCTAATACTATTGGCAACTGATTTAGATAATATATTGCCTAATGACAGCCAACATAGTACTAGTTGCCTAATGCTTGCTGGTGCACTGGTTTTTAAATATAATACCATTGTCATATCAATGCTTGAATCTGTGTCAAACCCCAATTCCCAGAATCCAGCATAGCCACCACAGACTACAACTCACAGCCATCATGGACACTCTCATGCTCACACTCGCCTGACATCTGATTTGAATTCAGATGGACTCTGTCACACACGATATTTAAGCACTCTCACTGCATAGTCACTTTGTGAAGTAGACACTCTGAGATCTTTCTAAGTCTGATACTTTCTCTTTCTGGTTTTGATGCCTGTTCTGGTTATCTGGTTTGCCCATAGATTTGTTTCGGGCTGGTTGTTGATCAACTGACCTTTGCTTGAATACTGACCTGGATTTTGGATCTAGTTTATGTTCAGATTTGGAAGATTAATAAAGTTTGGTGTACCTGCACTTGATAGATGATAGCTAAATGACAAAATACTTAACCTAAAATTAACTAGCTTTTTAGAGAACAGCTAGCCAAATTACTGGCTACTGATGTAAAGATCACCTACACTAACTACTTAACTAGTAGCATTTGCATATTACTGTCACCATGTTAGAGCCTGATCCCTAATGCCAGTCGTTCAAAATCTCTGTGATCAGTTGGGGTACAGTGATATTTTAGTGTTGTCCAGATTCTCCATGAACAAATTTTTTCCCTCTATAGTTCAAAATGTCATTACCTATACAGCACCCAAAATCCACATCCAACCAATGCAGCGATTATTATGAGCTTGTCAGAATGGATACAGTAGTGGGCAATTTCAGTGATGACCCTTTGTACAGAACTGTGTTAATAAATAGTGAGCAAGTGAATGAGAGAGCTTCATACAGTGTGGTTAGCTAAATAAGGATGTTCTCATTTTTTTACAAATACTTTTGTGTGTGTGTTTAAGAGTGAATATTGCTGTATGTGTGGCCAATCTTATCTTGAGGAAGTTTAATAACAGTGTGTCCCTGATGAGGACACACTTAGCTGACATATTTAGACATATGTAGCTGTTACTCATGTATGCAGACAGTAGGCTTTGAAATAAACTGGTACAGTAAATTAATGCAAACCAGGAGTAGTGTCCTAGGTAACATAGTCCATATAATGTCCAAGCATATAAGGATGAAAAATGTCCCCATTTGGAAATCTTTATTCACTCTGAAGAACATTTTTTTACAGTGTATCTCCTGGCTTGCGCTAATTAGCTCATATTTGATAATATATTCAGAACACATAGTGTGCTTGATATGTATGAGCACTTTTGTGAGCTTGCATGTGTGAGTAAATGTGCTTCTATGCATGTATTCATGTGTGTGTGAATAAATGTGAGCACATATGCTTGTGTTCGTGTGTGTGTGTGTGTGTGTGTGTGTGTGTAAGTGACCAGTTAGGTTGAGGTGTGATCTGTTATTTGGACAGGCTTGCTGCAGAGATTTCTCCCGAGGCTCAGTCATTTCTCTCTGTCTCACATTTAAATCCTTATAGCACTGAAGCCTTTAAATCACTGGATATACATCACCCAAAGAAAGCACCATTTTCTCTCTGGAGCATCCACTAATCTAAGCAAAACACATTCTAGCATTCTTTTTAACTATTGCACTCTTTTACAAGATTACACTGTTGTTTTTAGCAATTTCCATTAACCCAAATACTGAGAAAATATTCAACTCATAAATATTCTCTCTCTCTCTCTCTCTCTCTCTCTCTCTCTCTCTCTCTCTCTCTCTCTCTGTCTCTCTCTGTCTCTCTCTTACACACACACACACTCACACACACTCACACACACACACACACACATGCATACACAGAAATCAAATGAGAACGCCACTGAACATTTTTGTCTATTCCATGTTTCTACTTTATCTAATCGGGATCCATCATGTTTGAGTGACATTCAGTGAGCTGCTGCTTCTCAGGGAGCTCAGAAGGCTGAATAATACAAAAGGACTCTCCGTATAGGAATTTTCATATTCAACCTCCCCGTGGTACAGGGCAAACACCTCTTGTGCCTTCCTCTTGTACTCGCTTCTATGAGTCTTTCAACTCTAATACACCAAGTATAAATATATTATAATCTCGTCGCCTGTCCATTTATACAGGTGTCAACCATGGACATGATTTCTAGCAAGCACAGGTTCTCCTTATGCAGCCGCTCGAAGTCGCAACATTATTATCAGAGCAAAATGTATTCACAATAGCAGAAGCCTAAGTGCCTTCTGGGCTTTGTAATATAATACTGACTGCTTTATCAAATTTAACAGTTTATTGGAAACAGCTTGTACACATGATTTAAGAATGACGAAGGGAGGCAGGACCTCTCTCTCGCTCTCTCTCTCTATGTCTCTCTCTCTCTCTTTTGTGGCTTCCCACTTCTTCCCCTCTTAGCCTTTCTTGTTCGTCTTTACTTTCTTGCTCTTTTTCTACTGTTCTTTTAGATGCATGGTTTTTGTGTGGCTTGTCAGATACATGGCCTGGATTAAATTTACACAGAGTCTCTTTACATTGCCTGTGTGAGTTTCTGCCAGGTTCATCGTTTTCCTTTCACCTCTTTAAAATTGACCTCTTCATGGATTGTCTACTGTAAATTTCCCCTAGATGTGAATGAGTGTATGACTGTGTGTACCTTGTGACTTGTGATGCTTTAGTGTCCAATCCAGCAGGTATGTGCCTTGTGCCCAGTGTTCCTAGGCTGAGGATGGAAGGTTCTCGGCAGACTCATTCTATGCAGGTTTTTGATTTGGACATGACTGGATGGCAGCTGCAGTGGATAGTGTTGCCTCATCACAGCTTCAGGGCCCACGATTTGATGTGAGCTCAGGTTACTGTCTGAGTGGAGTTTCACATGTTTATCCTGTGTATGTGTGGGTCTCCTCCAGGTTCTCTAGTTTCCTCACTAAATTGCCCCTACAGGTAGGTGTGAATGAATTTGGGAATGTGTGTGTGTTTGTGTGTGTGTGTGTCCTGAGCATCCTGCAATGGACTGGAGTCCAATCCAGGATGTATTCCCCCTTTATACTCAATGTTCTAGGAGAAGATTGTTCTGGATTCCATCCAGACACAATACTTTTAAGATACTAATAGGAAAATGATCACATATCAATAACCATTTAAATAAAAGACTGTCTAAATAATACAGATTCTCCAGTACTATTTTCATTTTTATGTGCTTCCTTAGATATCTTGCTCATCCAGGTTTGCTTTGTATTGAGGAGACATTAGACTGGCAGCAATGTTCCAGAACCCAATAGGCGATCTAGGGAGCAGCCTTAGGTGTTGGCTCCTAAAGAGTAGAGTGGCAGACTTTCTTTCTCCCCACTGAGAAAGGCAAGTGGCAAAAGAAGCGTGCTCTTTGCTCATTCTGCCTTTGTCACATTTGTACTTTAGGATTAAGGAAGTCTGTAAGTTTCTTACAGAAACTCTGTAACTCTCAGCTCTGTCTTTGTTAACTCTTTGTAGTGTTTTCACACTCAGACCCAAAATATGCAAAATGACTGCATGTCACCACAGCCTGCAGTTACATCCTTGTTACACACAAGCCAACATGGTCCTGCAATCAGAAACTCATAAGATTCTGTGATAATGAGAATCTGACACAGAGGTTAGCGTTAGGTGTGGGTTTAGTGTATGTACTCGTTCTCACAACATAATTTGAATAAAATCAAACAAATTCCAAACACACCGCCTTCATTTGTTCAAACCTGCACAGGTTTCTCTTGAGATAAGGTTGCGCAAGTAGGTATTAATGACTCACACTTTATCACGCAACATTATTAACAGGGTTTTAACTCTAAAATGACAAACTGTAAGGATTCCCCTGAGACAGCAAAACACAATATTAGCACCAGTAACACGCACTGTTTTGAATTATCATAATGCTTTGAATTATTAATTATCAAATGTTTTGATACAGATATGTACTTATTCCTCATATCCTATTATATACTATCTATCTATCTATCTATCTATCTATCTATCTATCTATCTATCTATCTATCTATCTATCTATCTATCTATCTATCTACCTATCATACATGCTGGTCTTGGCCCACAGAGGACAACGGTTTTCCTGTATATCTGTGTCTGTCAGTTCATCTGATGAGCCTCCTGCCTCACCTTCTGAGCTTTCTCTCTCTTCTTCAGCAGGAGCAACCTCATCCTCAGCATTTTCCTCATCTGACAGTTCCAGATCTGAATCTCCCTCAACTATTCGATAAAAATTCTCTCTGCCTTGGTTCTGCCTTCTATAATAACAAAGTTCCCCTTATCCCACCCAAACATATGAGATAGCATTGGAAAAGCCAGGATGTCCTCTATTGAGCACATCAGGCCTTAGTAGGGTAGCTCAAATGAGTCAAAAGATATAGATCAAAAACTAATGTCCATCACAGAGGACATAAATGAATAGGCTGGGTCTCAGGAGGATATGGGCACTAGGATGAACTATTCTGTTTTGGGATCAAAAAAGCTCAAATACATTGGATTTTAATAATTTATTCATCTTCACTAACCGTTTTATCCGTTGGATCCGAAGCCAGTGGAAATACACTTAGGAAGTCAGAAGTCAGGTCATTGCAAGCCACCAATTCACGTACCAGCATATTTTGGCGGGACGAACACACAGTAAACACTAAGTAACCTGATGATTGCAGCTGGAGCTGTATGGCCACAACTCTACCCATTGTGCCACTATTCCAACTTTATGGCAGATTTTAGTTTACAGATAACTCCTTTGTTTTATTTAGGACCAGATGTAATATCACAAGAGATGAATGTGAAAGATTGATCAAATGTTAATCTATTCTCCATTCCAAAAAAAGGCAGATAAAGCTACAGAAGCATCAAGAAGTACTGAGTAGCGCTCCTGGGAAAAATCTGAGAAATAACAGTTTCTGTTCATGGCTTAGCATGATTGCCAGCCTGAGATGGTGAAGAGAGATGGGTGACTGAGTTTGCATTGCAATAAGAAGGAGGGAGAGAGAGAGAGAGAGAGAGAGAGAGAGAGAGAGAGAGAGAGAGAGAGAGAGAGAGAGAGATACCCTGGCGGTGTGATGAAGAGTAGGCCGAAGTGCTGGAAGGCATGGCGTTTATCATGCAGGTTTAGCATGCACATGTGGAAATGAACGACTCTGTTATCTGCATAGGCTGGCTGAGCTTAGTTTTGTGTAAAGTCATTTATTGTGCATAAGTGGCAGGCTGACAGAAGCTGCAAGTCAGTGATATATCGACTCCTGTCTTTCACCTCAACAGCTATGGGCCAATGTTGAGCACATTCCCAAACCTCTCCACAGCACATCTGTGTTGTTTCACACAGAGAAAAGTCACAGTTTTAGGGTTTATAGTTTTATATTTGCATCAACTTTATTTCAGGTATAAAGATGGATGTGCACAGTCTATTTAGTGCTATGTGGAAATGTAATGACTGACAGTTGCTTAAGATACAGAAATAAGAAATTGGACTCCATTAACAGTCCATGAAAAGTCATGCTACCACTGACCTGCTTAACTCTATCATGTGTCATGTGTAAATGTGTGTATGGCAGACCGAGCCAAAGTATAGGCATGTTGTTGCTTTTCATTCCCTGTTTACTGTAATGAGCTGTTGGTTTTTTTTTTATTATTTCAAAAGAAAAAAGAAGGAAGACAAAACTGATAACTGTTAAACAGACCTAGGTGCGCACACACACAGACACACACACACGTTCATTGGTGTGAAGACCTCATAATGGAAATCCTTTTTTTATGGTTTTACTGAGTTCACATGTTCCACACCAAAACTCTGTTCCTTCTCTGCTTCAGATAGATGTGACTATGATGATGTAGAAAATGGCTTTAAACGTTATAAAGCATCCTCAGGCATGCATTAACTCAGTGGTTTTAATTAACCAGGACCAATACACAGCAAAATGTGGTTTAGGCTTATATGAAACATCAGTTCTGGTAAAAGAAAGTCTTTGGATGAAATAATTGTCTTCGATCAGTGTAAAAGAATCTGAATTTTACAGTGGATATTTAATTCCTTTTTTAGTCATGCAGTGACATTAGCATGTCACTGAGCAAAATTTCTCTTTTATAATTAGTTATTTAGTGTGAAAGTTGCAATATAACCTATATATAATCTATAATATAATCTTTATCTCTCTCTGTCTCTCTCTCTCTCTCTCTCTCTCTCTCTCTCTCTCTGATTCTGAAGCAAGATAACAGAGAGAATTGTCACATTTAAAATGGCTTTACATGTTGACTGCTTCTTTCAGATGATGCATTTGTCCATTTAATTAGAACTGTTATCCTCAGCTGTGTCCAACCAGAGTAAGGACTATCCCAGTGTCTTTTTATGAAAAAAGTAAATAAATAATAATATAAATCAATAAATCAATAAATAAATAGTTTTGACAAAGTTATAAACATTATAAAAGTGGTGAAAGTTGTATAAGCTTAAAATGATTAAGGTACTAATGAGTGAATTAAATTTCCAAAATAAAGAACTTTTTTTTATCTTCAATGCCATACAATGTTTCAGCAAAATAAAATGTAATTAAACAGTAAATAAAACGTAGCTAAAAGAATTTTGTGTGGATTTTTTTGTGTGGTAAAACTGTATAAGAGAGTTAACTAGAACAAAAGAATGCTGTTTGTGAAAGGCCACTGTGACACATACATCTACTACTAAACAGAAATGAATAAGACAGTTGTGTGTCATTACAGCAGCATGTAATAATTGTTCAACTTGGCAGAGTTTCAACAGTTCCACGGAGGTGATTGGGTTTCTGCCCGGCACCATTTTCAGACACCTACACAAATATTAACCAGTAGCAGACACTAACAGACACAATATTCCCCCATGTAATTAGTCTATGTATTAATTTATTGTAAATGATTGCTTTCTAAACATGCTTAATTATATACTTACACTTAATTATATTTGGATTGTTTTAGTCTCACAGATGGAAAAACGTTTATTTTGGGATCTAAGAGTCCACTGGGGGAGCAGCCTAGACAGGCCCACAGTTGTCTGGTAGGAATTTGCTGCATTAGCTTGCTCGCTAAATGTGAGATGAACCATGTTGTCAATCAGCCTCAGGGCAATGAGCGAGAGGTGAAGCTGTCAATCATTATGGAGCAGGCTTCACTACTCCAGTTTACATCCTCCCTACCATTGTACTCCTCCCTCTGACAAGCATTCAGTCTTAGAGCTGCCACACTGACTGGAAAATGAGTGAACCTCTTGAATACTTTAAAGGTCTTCTTTGTCTATAAAATTTATAGAATTTCTCTTAGTGGTTCTTATCTTATTCATTTTTACTATCATCAAGCCAGTTTCATTCAAACTCTGATTCTTATGTGATCATATTATTATTATTATTATTATTATTATTATTATTATTATTATTATTATTATAAATTAAAGTTTTTTTAAAAAATGCTCATTAACATCTAATACTGTAAGCAACAGTAAAGCAACAAGCTAATAAAATTATTTTTAAATATTTTTTGGTTTAAAAATATTTTTAAAGCAAACATATGTTTAAAGAAAAAAAAGAGTGATGATTACAGATTTGTATTTACAAAAAAAAACATATATCAAATATTCCACTGTTTGAAAACATTCAAATTTCACCCCAAAGGATCAATAAATGCACGCAGTCTCATAAAACATGCCCATGGAGTGAATAAACTTATTGTAATGTATTTCACCCACAACATATTCAAATCCAAAATGTGTTAAGCTGCAAATCCACAGTAATTTACCAATGTGGTGAGGGGAAAAAAAACCCAGGACAAATGAGTGCACAGCAGCTGATTTTTCATCCGTGTTTTCTCATTCTGTTATGGGTTTGTATATTCTAGGCAGAAGCACTGGGTGGGATCAGGTGTACACACTCATTGGTCTTGTGGATCTGCTGGTGACATATCTTGCCCTCCAGTATAGTCTGTTTAGCTCCACTTCTGATCAGCATCTTTATAGCTTATCAGCCCTGGGCTGCAATTTTGGCTGGATGCTTTTACAAATGAACACAATCTGCAGTGAGCCGCCACTCTCTGATTGCAGGAGGAAACAGAGCTGAGAAACTTCACTGGATTATCATGCCACTTGAGAACGCAAGGCACATGTTCACACACACACACACACACACACACACACACACACACACACTGTTGAGAGCTGGCCCATGGTGTAGCCCTGTCTCGCTATTGGCACTCTGTGCCTGTACTCCGTCTTATTTCAGTAGAATAATATAATTGTCCCTCATTTTATTGCTTGTAAAGCCATCTCCTTTCTGCAGGCAGTGTAGGTGATCAATGTACCATCTAACTGAATCAATTCTTCCAGGAATACTGTTTGTTTGGAAAATGATCCTAAGCGGGACAGAGGATGATTCTGCTCTGCTTGTATTAGTTTAGTGAGTTGGGTCCTCATGTTCGCAGCTGGCGACTCTATTTTTCACCTTATGAGTGTTTTATACAGCAGTGTCTCTGTGGAATACAGTATATGAGGCATTACTTAACCGGAATAAATAGTCATGTTTGTTAGTCCTGACACAGTTTGAGAGCAACTTCCACATGATTCTGAGGTGTAGCAACAGTAGGGACTATGTATATGAATAACTTTATCATCTCTTAACATCTTGTATTATACTATGTATATATCAAATTGTGTATATCAGGTCAAGAAAACCTTTGTAACACTATTGTAAATCCATTTACTTCCATAGTTTTGACGATTGTGGAACATATTACATTGATTTCACGATACTTTCTCATTTAGACTAACAAACAACTTCAAAATAAATCCAGAATTTACCCAGTTTTCTTCACCCACAGCATTGTGCCTCTTCTGAAGCACATCAGATTTATCAGTACTGATTTTTCAGCCTTTCATTTTATCAGGTATGTAATCTTTGGAAAATCACAGGGACTCGGGAAATGTGAATGAATCAGTCATTTTATCTCTTTAAGAAATATACCATAAGCATGTGTGTGTGTGTGTGTGTGTAGTAATGAAATCCATGAGAATGCAAACAGACAACAATGTTTAAAAATAAAAATCTATAGACATTCTATCATTGGAATACATTTATGTTTTCTGTACATATCTTGGTGAGACAGAAGATTACAGGTATTATGATGATTAGTATAATTAGAATTATGCCATTTTACTAATCATTAATTAGCCTGCTGAATGAGATATATTATGATCTATTATAATTATTATTATTATTATTATTATTATTATTATTATTATTATTATTATTAAGGGACATGTGTGTGTTTATTTATTAATTAATTATAGTCTAATTTTTTTAGTTCCATTCAGTAATGAATATCGAAATGAATGCCAACATAGCTGTGTCTGTATCAGACATGTGTATCTCATTTTTATGTAATTTCTTATTTAATTTAAAAATCTAAGTTATCATGCTTTTTGAACCTTCTTTTAGTTCTGTTAATTATTACTTATCTGTTAATAAGTGTTTTCTTCTTAGATGCTTGTTACAATAACTAAAATATTACAAATGAAATCAGTAAAAAAATAGAACAAAATCTTAATGATCTTCTGATATAACATCACATTCTAATATGTGATCCTTTGAATGTTATTCTTTCACTCGTTATTTCATTTATTCTATCCATTAATGATATTTACCACCACTCACATTCTGTTTTGTGTAGATTCATTTATTTAAAGCACATGCAAGTTGTTTTTATCCAGAAAAACTTTCTATCTTATTTGCCATCTCTTCCTTCCTCTCTCTCTCTCTCTCTCTCTCTCTCTCTCTCTCTCTCTCTCTTTCTCTCTCTCTCTCTCTCTCTCTCTCTCTCTGTCCACTTGCTCCCTGAGTAAAGGAGGAAGTAAAACTGTAACGCAGAGTTCAGTTGTAATTGGTTACGGTCACGCTAACCAAACAGGAAGGAATCTGCAACTGATTAGAATTCTTCCTCCCGGAATAATAATAGTACCGAAATTAATTTTATTCAGGGTCTATTCCCACCATTGCTTTTTCCTTTTTTGAAGCTTTCTTATGTAGAACAAATCCCTAGACAACAAAAGCTAGTCTTCAATTACAAGGAGAGTCAAACAAGGCCCCTGAGCCAGCAGACACACATCTATCACCTGCATAAACTCACTAACAGTCAGCAGCTAGAGAGAGAGAGAGAGAGAGAGAGAGAGAAAGAGAGAGTGTGTGTGTGTGTCTGTTAAGAGATGATTGCTTCCACCAGGTTATGATCATATTTGTGCTATGATGCTTTTGGGGAAAATGTTATGTCAACATATTATTTACAACAACAAAAGAACTCTGTCTGTCTCTCTCAGATGCCTGACTGACATTTTGAAGTGATATTTGTTTGTGTGTGTGTGTGTGTGTGTGTGTAATAATTACAAATTTCATAATCATGCAAAAAAAAAAAGAAGCTTAGTCTTAGGGCAGTATTTGATTTTAGTGAAATTATAGTAAGCTTTTGAAATAAGATGATTGTTTTCAAGTGGTCAAAAATATTGGAACATAGTTTGGAACAAGTTTCAGGTTGCCTAGGTGTGCCATGTTAGACTGATTGCTTAAACAATTACTAGCTGTGAATGTCTACTCTTGGTTTGAGACCTGGGTTTCACCTGTGAAAACTGATTTTGTTAAAATGGATAATTCTACATAATGATAAGAAAGCTGTTTATGGGAGAAAATCAAACCAATTTGGACATTCACAGCTAGTATCCACCAAAGGTGCCATGTTCTAAGATATAAAAGATATAGAAAGGAAATTAAAGCTGAAATTCGGATCTACTGTGTCATATTAATCTACTCATCTCAAATCTGAATATTTTTAGTGTATAGCAAAAACAAACAATTGGCTTTGCCGGTCCAATATTTTCCAAAGGGACTGGAATAGATTTTATTATCTTCTCAGAGTGTTGTGAAAGTGTTATTTGAAGGGATATTCCTCTGTGCACTGAACAGGATTCCAATTGATAAAATAAAAACAACATTTTTATTATTTTGGAGCATATTAGATTTAAGCAAAATGCAATAACATGCAAACAAGATTATTTGCGTCCTGTTTACTACATTTTATAGTGACTCAGTTTCTCTTTACACAACTAAAGTGGTTGCTTATCGATTCTTCTGAGTTAAACCTTTAATCAAGACCAAATCCTTTTTCAAATGCAAGACCATAAACAAAAAGCCAATCAGGATGTGACCTTATTATTCCCAATTGCTTATTTCCAGCAACATTCAAGTTTCATGGCTTATGCTGGAAGCATTTTGGGCTTTCTGAAATGTCCTCAAATTACTGTAAGACAAACAGATGGATTTCCTCAAATAGCCCTAGCCCTAATCTTTTACCTTTCAGTTTCTAATGGCTTTGGTACAACTACTAATACTAAATATGCTGCTCTAGAATATGTATAGTCTAAACAAAGCAAACTCTATGCTTAATTTAAAAACAACTTTCATATATATTTATAATTATTAATAATAATAATAATAATAATAATAAAAATTAATACATAAATAAATACTTGTTCTTTTAATCCAGTGAAATAATTCATATTCATTTGGAGAAACAAAGATGTAAAAATGCAAACATACTATTGCCACATTTCAAAAAGGGAATTTCATGGAATTTATTTGCTCGAATTAATGTAAATTTAACTTTAGATCAAGTTCTTGCCTTAAATATTGTTCATGAAAATTTCCAGCTTTTTAGCGTTTTAAATTATGCCAAAAATAACATGATAGCAGCATAATTGCTATTATATTTTATCATACATACAAAAATCTCCGCTGAGCTCTGTTGTTCAGAGACATGTCCTGACTGCTACATGATACACACAACGAAACAGATATAACCATTTCCTGCTCTGTACAACACACACTTATTTCCCACAAAGCTCATGCCTTTTAGCCTAAACATGACTGTAAATCAGAACTCAGCAATATGTTAGTGTGCTTAACTGTGTACAATGCACGCACTGCATCTCTCATAAGGCTAGAGAAAGGACTGGAAATTGGAAACATCTCATAAGCCAGCTTGAAGTAAAGGAAATCAGCCACAAATGAGATCATGCATGCCAACGAGAGTTTCACCATGGGGCAAATAGGAAGAGGCAGATAAGAGTAAGGAGAAACCACTTAATGCTGCCTTACACGAATCTTTAAAATGCGTGTGTGTGTGTGTGTGTGTGTGTGTGTGCTCATGATATTCAGTGTTTTGTTGGTTACAAAAAAAAAGTATTGACTATGTGAGAATAGTCAGTTTAGTTCTAGACATTTTCTGCCATGTCACAAACAGTGTGTATGTGTGAATGGTTCAGCTTTTAAATGTCGTAAATGTCTTTTACTTTTCTGATTTGCTAACAGCAGCTAAAATTCTGATTTGCTAAAAACAGCTTTATAAAAGGACTCAATTTACAATTATCTTCTTTATTATTATTATCATTCAGTGTGAGATTTAAGGGTTACTGAATACTGCTTACAGATAAGAGTTTTTCTGACTTTTTAGCACCTTTTTAAGAGTTTGTGCATTTTACTGTGTGTGTGCGCAAGAGAGAGTGAGTGAGGGAGTATGTGCGCATGGGTGTGTATAAAGAACCATTAGCGATATTCAATAGCTCATCTATCATACGGGTGTTAGAAGTGGTACACCACAAACTATTAATCATGGCAGTCTCAGGGTATTGGATTCCAATGAAGCAGCTCAACAACCTGAACTTACGCTTCAAAGAGCTGCTTCACCTGAACCTGTCATATCAGCCACTCCTCTTACTGACACACTCTGAAGACGCATTCCTACCACAAGATGTTCACTTGAGATAAAAGAGTTCAGCCCTATTAGAAAGAAAAACAAGGTCATCTGTTTGTGAAATTCTGCTTCTTTAGAAATGACAGAGATAAAAGTCTCTTGGGTTTTAGGATTATTTGAGTCTGATAAGACATTATTTAGAGAAACTGAAACATGTATTAGCATTGTGTAGATGTGAGTGTGAGAATCATTAACCAACCTTTTTTATTATTATTTTAATGCAATGAAATCATACAAATGTCAGAATAACTTGCCTCATTTCAAACACTGACCACAAAGACAGTGTTTAATTAAAGAGAGTGAGCCACTCTTGCTTGCTGAGATATCTGATGGCAGTACAAACAAGAGTTACAGGTCATGTAGTATGCAGTCTTAAAAAACAAGTTACTGAACATCATTTCTGTAATATAAATATACATTCAAACCTGATTAGAAAAATTATAAAGCACAAAATGTTGAGAAACACCGTGTCTTTCTCGAGTTTGCTCTCACAGAAACATTTCAGTCTCTGGGAAAATAAAAAATATGCTGATCAAGAGAATGTCCAAAGAAGAGGAATGTTCAAATTAAACACACTGAAAATATACATTTTCTTTCTTCTCTCTCTCTCTCTCTCTCTCTCTCTCTCTGTCCACTTGCTCCCTGAGTAAAGGAGCACATTATTACACATTATTGTTACTCACATTATTGTTCATATGGATTAGTCAAAGCAAACAATACAAACAGAACAATTTATAAAAAATTGAAAAAGTGTTGAGAAAAAATAACTTATAATCTTATAATTATAATAATATAGAGTATTAAATAAACCAAATTATTTTAATGAAATAAACTATTTTCAAAACACTTGCTCCCACTAAAGAGACTGGTGGGGTGATAAAAGTAAATTTTAAAATCAGGATAGATCAGTGTCTGAGAAAATCTTTTTAACATACTGAACAGCTGTACAAAACTGTATCACTTTAAATTATTATAGCTTTATAATAGTGTTTCAAATGATTGTATATATCATTATCACACAAATTGTTATGTATGTGAATTATGTTATGCAACAAAAGCTGTTAAAATAAATTTCACTAAACCACTTCGATTACACACACAAACGCATTTACTAACGCATAACTTTTTTTTTTCCACTGTCACAAAACATTGTTACTCTAAAACAGTTCAAATATTGTTTTGTCAAAATTGTGAGTGTACTTCCTTCTCAGTTGTATCTCAGGATGTATCTCTTCCTGATGAAGAGTGGAATTGTTCTGGCAAAATGAGCTGAAACACAAGCGGACTTGAAAAATCATAACGCCTCATGAATACCTGAATTCAAATGTCTCTGAAATCCGTAGCAGCTCAGTGATAGCTAGAGAATTACCAGGGTTTTATGTGTCAGAGATAATCTTTTTTTTTCTGTTGTTTACAACTGCAAACTGATGTGAGCTCAGACATAGCTGCCTAGCTGTAGAGCGCAGTAGTAAGATAGCAGAGCACATTAATTAGATTTAATATACAAAAAGAAAATACTTAGGACATGTATTTACAGGCTGTAACATTTTGAATATTTGTCCTGTACATGTGTGAGTCAGTAGAGTAGCTTTCAACACTGATGTCCCTCCATGCAAAAGATTTTAAAATACTGTCTGTGTAAAATGTAAAATTTATGAATTTCCCCCTACACCCTGCTTGATTTATGTGAAATAATAATACACTATTTAATGCTTAAACATGGCTGCGAGCAATCCGTGGCTATCAAGATGTACAACGGAGTAATGGCTAGGGAAGACAAATCACCTAACGGACTGAGGATGCTTGTTTAAGGTTGCTTGGCAGATATATTAAACTATATGTAATTGTACACTCCATGCCAACTTGGAGAGACAGAGTGAGAGAGAGAGAGAGAGAGAGAGAGAGAGAGAGAGAGAGAGAGAGAGAGAATATAAATGCACATAATTTAGACTTTTTTTTTAAATGCTGGAGGTAAAATAAATCAGTACCTGCTATTACATTACCAGTTCTTCCTTCAAATAACTAATCAATGAAAATTGGATAGTTTCTCAGAGACAGTTTCAATAATAAAATCATCTGATTTACAGGGAGCTCTTTGGAATTCAGTTCATCTCTGGTATGCATGGCAAAAATTTCAAAGGTTAAGGCCGTCCAGATTTGGCCAATTTCCTTTTGGCGGATGTCTCTGGTACTTAACCAACCAAGATCAATTCAGTCAAAAGTGTTTTCCCAAGCAAGTTAGCTGAGCACACAGTTAAAAGATCCTTATTTCGACTGCAGTGGTTTTCATTTTCTGGAGTGATTGTTATTACAGAGACATGCAGTCTGGAATTTGTTCCAGCAATAAAATCTCAGAAACAAAGTCAAGTTAGGAAGTTGAATATGGCTTTTCATGCATGTGTTGAGCTGTGAAGCTCTGACAGGCACATTTAATTAAAACTCATTAGTGTCAAGAAACTGAGAGAGAAGCAATGACTCTCTTCATTTAACAGTCTGTAAAACATTTCATGAAACCTCAGCAATGTAAATAAACAGAGTAATAGCCAGCCCAAATAAAGCTGCTGTGTGACCACCTGCTAGGCTAAATAATAATGCACACCGGTTACAGGCCAGACGTTCATGAATCCCACCCAAGTCTCTTCTTGAATCTCTCATTCTCTTTTCTTTTGCTGCACTTCTTGCCCCTACCTGCCTGTGCCAAGAAAAACGCCTCTTCTAAATCTGGTGATTCATATGCAATAACAGCTCCAGTGAAGCACAGGTGTTGAATTCTTTTTGGCATGCCATAAAACATTATATGCATGATTTGTGCAGCCACCGAGCTCTGTAATTTCATTTTCTTTCTTTCATTTCGCCTTCCTGACCACATGATCTGTTTCAGTCCTTTTATGAGGAGAGAGGCCCTCAGAGAGGATTTGAGGTGTGCCACTGGCCCTCCAGAGATCCTCCCCACCCTATCAAGCAAACTGTGAAGAAGACCCTCCAGTGCCCTCCCCACAAGCACCAACACCACCTTACCCACCACCCAATGCCAATCCAATGCCAATCATTCAAACCCACATTAAAGATTTCTGACATCATGCAGCTGAGCTTTCTCCCTCTCACCCCAGGGCGGAAAAAATAAACTTCCCTTGGGGCATTTCAGAATATGTCATTTTGTAGGGTGATCCCTGGAATCTGCTTCCCACAAAGATACTGGCTCAAATGAGAGAATGTAATGAGTTATTGTAATGTGGATTATTCTAATTAGTTCAAGAGTTCTTTCTTTGTTTTAACACAATTTACAAACTGAAGAAAACTGTGCACTGCACATCCATCTCATTTATAGTCTTGTAATGTGTCATAGCTTTAAAATGTTAGATCTAAACCTACAAACTAAAGAAACTACATATCATTCCTTAATGACAATTTACATCAGTTGTATACCTGATATGTTAATAAGAAATGTAAAAATTGTAACAGACACTGAACCAGTGTTCTGTCTTTTCCTGAATTAGATATCTTAAAGCATCAGATCAGTTCATTCCTTTCAGGTGTCTTTTTAACATGTCCTGTATATGTACAATATGATACTTTTTTAGTTTTTCAGACACCCGGCTCTTTAATTTAATCACTTTCATAAATGACCTAATAAAGATGAATACAATTAATCATAGTGCACATGTTCAATTGCTCTCTACCACACTAAACACATTCTGATAGGGGTATGCTTCCCTCTCCTGGCTGCTTTGGAAAAATAAATAAATCAAACTAAAAGAAATAATAAAGTATGAACAGCTGCTAAAGCTTAGACATACATACTCTATTTCTTCCGGTTATATAGGATGTAGTACAAATGAGTATGTATTATAAATATGAAAGGAGCTAAGCAGAGAAAAGGGAAAAAAAGGAAAATGTCATTGTGCAGTGCATTACAAAGTAAAAAGACAAGTACAAAAAAACTACATCTGAACACAGAAAAATCCGTTGATAAAAACTACATGGAACCAATTATTTGTCAACAAATAACCACTAATGTCCTCATTACTGCTAAACATTGGATGCTTTATTAATTTCATGTCACTTCATGTCCCTTTTAATGTAATGAAAATATATACACAAGATATGCCTTATGATAGATGACAAATGAAAGGGAGATGTGACATATATTGAACTCACTTGTTTGATAATGCCTGAGATTAGTGTGTGTGTGTGTGTGTGTGTGTGTGTGAGTGCGCATGTGTAGATAGATAGATAGATAGATAGATAGATAGATAGATAGATAGATAGATAGATAGATAGATAGATAGATAGATAGATAGATAGATAGATAGATAGATAGATAATAGCTGTAATATAAATGGGAATGTAAATGAGTAAATGTTAATTTGTTAATGTTAATGTTTAAAAATAATTTTTATGTTTCATTCACTAATAAACCAAGAGCATACTTTTAATATGGGTTTTAATATTTTATTGTCCACTTTTTTGTGGATTTTTTTTTTTAAATTGACCCAAATTCTGACCCAAATAGATTCTTGAGCCAGTAATTCATTGTAATAAAAGTCTCAAAGTTATTAACGTGCTGCAAAATTGCAACTACAACTATCTTAAAGCAACCTATATGAACCTATATGGTTTCTGAAATGTCAGTTGTGAAGACAGAGACCTTGACGGAATGTTGTGTGGGATGTGCTGTCATCTTTTCTTTTAATCAAAAAGATATAAAATATACATTAGGTCAGGAAAGTCCACCTCAGAGAAAGCTAGTATATAAACAAGGCCAAGATTTCCTGTTCAAGTGAGTTCAGGCCTCAAATAGCAGAAAGGAAAGCAAGAGAGAAAGACTGAGACACACTGAGCGAGGGGGGGGGTGAGAGCAGTCTCGCAGATCAAAGAAAATAACATGAGGGAGGATATGAGCTCTTAGAGGAGTAATATAGCAGAGATACCATCTGTTTTCATGCAGCAGGAAAAGGACAACAGAAACGGCCTTTTAGCCTGGGATAACAGCGCCCACAAATGCCTTATTAAGGAAGCCCCAATTTAATATGAGATTGACCAACATTAAAGGGAGCCTCTGGAGAAGATCTCCCCCACGATATTAGGAGACATAACCTTCATATGACAAATAAATTTGAAGATTATTTCTTGAAAGGGCCTTCAATGTAATTTTTCTCTGGTATTTTCAATTTTAAAGGTGGAACTGTGATTTTGAAACAGAGAGAGAGAGAGAGAGAGAGCGAGAAAGAGAGACAGACAGACAGACAGACAGACAGACAGACAGAGCAAAGATCTACAGACCGACTTAATTACTAACATGAAGGTAACATGGCTTTGGGAAGAGCAAAGAATTCCTTATCATGACCATGGGCTCTGAAGAGTTAACACTCTGCTTTGTGGGATATGTATTGAAAACTGTTCAGCTATTTATGGTCAGCAGTATACTGTTTCATTCATGTAGCGTTCAACCTCCTCTCAAAGTCATTAGATTCATTTGGATTACGAATGAGATTTACACAGATTGTTGACAATTTCCCATCCTCTATTTTTATTGCAAACCAATATAGGGACAGATCAATTACTTTTGCAAGATACTGTAATTCTGAATTACTGTCTTGCTTTCTTTTTCTTTATAAATTACCCATTTAAACTACTCGGATAAAGCAGATTGATAACCACAAATGTTGTTCTTTCCGATCTTGCTTTTTAATAATAACTTCATATTCTTTCATCAGCGAATCATCCCTTGTCACAAGGACAGATATGGGGATATGAATTCTAATCAGATCCCTGCACATAATCAGTGGTCTGTTCATGCATCTCAGAAGATTTAGAGTTCTGCTTTATTCACCATGCAACAGGCCTTATTGGATCCAGACTGACCTGCTTCAGAAGCCATTGTATTTCCCTCCCCATTTGATGTTTTATTTATCAGGGCCATGTGTTCTGCTGCATGGCTATTACAAGAATATGTACCTTTCTGAATAATCAATAAATATTCATTTCATTATTTAGTATCTCATATGATAGGAGAGCAGAAAAAGGTAACATTTTCCACAAATCCATCGCTGTTGATAAATCAGTTCGCTTTCAAAGTTAGGTAGGAAAAGTGCTGTGTGCATGTAAACAGCTCTGTGCATTGCTGAATACTATTAGTAGGCCATAAATATGGTACAGGTGTCTCTCTGGGACTATGATTCATTGAGCAGGCTGGCCAAGAAAGAACAGTAAATTCACCAATATTAATTAACCCCCTGCTTTCTGGGCATTTCGAGGACTGTATCTCAGTGACCCCGTAAACATAGTGCAGACGAGGTTGTCCATGGCAGGGCACAAAGAGTGACGGGTCTCATTCAAAGGAATGAGTTATTAAGAGTATTTTTTGGATAGATGGAAAAATTGTAGCCAGGCTATTTAGTGTCATAAAGCTGGGCCGTAGTGGCAGACGGGCTCAGCGGGACAGGAGGCAATACCACTCCAATCAAATCTGAGATGGATGAGGGATGGGGCTGTCCACTCTGAATTTTTATATTGGGAAAGGGGCTGGGAGGGAATAATGCCATCCGTGAGTGAATTAACCTCTCGCCAAGGATGGAGCAGACTCCTGTCATCTACCGTGGATGTAAGGGGGAATGAATGGCCAGAGAGAGAGACCTCCTGCCTTATACTGGGGATTGGACACTATTAGTAGATCTGGCCTTAGTTATGGCAGCATTCAGTCAGTAAGATCTGCACCAGAAGACACTGTGTTTATACATTTCTCTACATGGCTTTTGGAAAGGGATGAAAAGAGCTTTAAACATTCATATTAATCAAGAAGGACAGGACAAACGGGTTTTCACAGAGCTCATTTCATTTTTAAACAATTATCCTAAGGAGTAAAAACTAGTGTGGGACATCTTTATATAGCAGAAACGATTCAATGGAATCATCCGAAGAAATAAGCGAGGTATGAAGGACTGTAGAGTCTCAGGTTTGTCCTACACAAGACAGAAAAATGGTAATGATAAGGTTGTTTATGATCTTATGAAATGATCATGATTGTCCGTTTTTGGCCCGGTTTTCGTGTATGGTGTTGGCTTTGGCGATATTAGTAAGAAGAGTAAGTTCGTTAAGTAAACTTTGAGTATAAAAAATAAAGAATATAACCTTGTACTTATTTAATACGTCCAGTGGCAATGAAGCGCGAGCGCGGTACGTCAAAGGTCTGAGTTCCGCCTTTACAGGAAGTTGCTGGCTATCGCCTGCGCCTGCGCACAGCGCTGCCGGGACAAGGCTGTAGCAGGAAGAGTAGCGCCTTTAGCACAAAGTCCGTATTCAGGTCCTGTACAGATAACAGCTTCGAAAACGTAAAATATCATAGCATTGTTGTAGAGCGAATGGAGAGTATTAGCGATAGCGTTGGTGACCAAACCAGTCTCTGTCTAAAACTCTGAAAAAACGATAGCAATAGAGCTAACCTGCTGCCTTCAACCACGGAAGTTTAGTGTATCCGTGTAGCTAGTTAGCTTTGAGCTTGCTTCACTGGTTCTGCTGAATGTTTCTGTTTCCATATGATGAGGTGGCACGCATGGCAGTTTTACGTAATGTCATGGAGCCAGTTGTCTTTTCTGTATTTTGGTAAATGAATGACATAATGATGTTTGGACATTGTAGTTAGTGGTCATGGCTGGCTTTCCAGCTTCTCTACAGGCCACTTGATAGTCTGAGGGCAGAGGCGCATTGTGGTCCTCTGATGCTTTCAACGATTCGACACGAATTTGACTTCTGTTTTTAGCTCAGGTAAGATGCAATTTCCAGCCAACTAGAGAGAACGATGTCTGAGCTCTCGAGTCCAATCCGATCTGAAATCAATGATATGATTAGATCAATTCAAGCTAGTTGATGTAGTACAGTGGTGACATTTGACATCACATGGCACATATTTTGGGTGAATACACGCAATAGATTTGAGTACCCCGAAATGTTCTTTGTTCAGCGTTGTAGTATATGTGTAAGAGTAACTCTAATAGGAAATCCTAATTGATTCCCCATTCACTTAATCCTTGTGGGTTATTCTACTTCCACTGAACCTGAATAATCAGAGTAAGTGAAGAATGAGATTTACATTAAAACACTGCACTTGGACAATGGTTCTTGAATCCACATTGTATCTACAGTACATTTATTATAAAACAGTGTTCATACAGTGTGACCAAATCTCTCATATTTTAGCTATCATTTAGATTATTACATTTTGCCCATATCCCAAATGACCCCAAAACAATAATGGTGTCCTTTGTATATTAAGGACATGTCATGATGTTGATGATATCATTTGTAAATCCACAGGAGGCTACAGACACAATGAGTTCCAAATTCAGCTTAATCAACTATAACTCCCGAAAGCACATCTCCATCTCGATACCCTCCTCCACAGAGGCGATGTCCCCGCACATCAAATCTATAGAGGAGCTCAGAGTGCTAGGGGTGAACCTGAGCAGTTTCAGCACGCCCACGCAGTTCTTCATCTGCGTGACTGGAGTGTTTCTCTTTTACCTCATCTATGGCTACCTTCAGGTATGAATTTCTCATGTCTCTCATCTGTAAGGTTTTGCCACAGTTAATTTCTGTGTCAGTATGGATGCACATAATCATATGTTGACTCGACACAGATTTCAGATGTGAACACATGATACACATGACCTTAAACAAAGCCACCTTTATATCTGTGATGTTTCACATAGCTTTCCAAACAGAGGCTTGCAGTAACCAAAATCATTTATCATGTCATGCATACAGCAAATTCTAAATCTATAAGTAAGAACTGCAAGTACACCGTGGAAAATTCCATCATGTAGTACATGCTGAGCAATCCTACATATTATAAAAATGTTCTGCTTGTGTAAAGCCACACAAAATTACACCACCAGATTGCCTTATATGGTAAGAAACTTTATGGCTATATGTGTGCATACTATTGCTCCAATTACACTGAAAACATTTTAAATGATGTGAAACTCCCTTGTTCAGTCCTTCTTTCTGCTTCCCTATTTGAAAATATAATGTATTGAATTGTGAGCAATATGAATGTACGTAAGACAGGTCATTATTCAGCTCGTAGTTGGGTGGGAAATGCCAGACCTGTCTCCAATTTTTCATAAATCTGTGCCTATGGCAAAATCCTAGAGTAGAAAGGACTTGAGAGTGCACAAAGATGCTTCTCCTGTATTTCGTTGCCATCCCCAAAAGTGAGGTGTTTTGCTGACAGAGATGAATGAAATTGCATTTGGCAATTGAAATTGCTCTTCACTTTCAGCAAAGAGTTTCTTTTGTGTCCTAAGAAAGTGCACTAAGCTATGTGTGGCAAGTCTTGCACATCATCTTGCAAAGTAAGGCAACAACAGTTGCCTGCATCATGTCAGTCCCGCTTGATATCTTTTATGGCAATGCAGAATTGCAAAAATCGTACAGGTCAAAACCTTCAATTAATTTTCACATCAAACATCAGAGTGAAGAAAAAGTGTGCGCTCTGTGATCATTGCATTGATGTTCGTCCCCGAAGAGCTTATTTAAGCATTGCATAAACTGCTGATATTTGGGGAGTGACAGTTCTGTGGGCGGAAACTTATTGTGGCTTGTGAGGGAACTCTAGACAGCCACTTTCCAAAATGTAGTGAAAAGCCTTCCCAGAAGAGCAGATGTTCTTGTTATTATTAACAGGCATTAAATCTGAAATATGGTGTATGCACAAACAAAATTTGATAAATCAGATTCTATGACTTACATGCAAGCTACCCCAGCCATGAACAGGGATCAGCATGGGCATTCTGGACTGAGGCAGGCTACAGCACCTTTTTATCCTAGCCAGCATGAACTTTTTCAGCAATTTCTGCTTCAGTCGGTCTTTACTGGGTTTCGACCCAACCCTGTCACCAGTTCACTGTTTTTCCTTCCTTGGACCATTTTCTGATAGGTGTCATTTTGGAGGTGCTCTGACCTAGTCATCTAGCCTTCACAATTTTGCCCTTGTAAAAGTCACTCAAATACTTACACTTGTCTGTTTTTTCTGCTTTCAATACATCGACTTTGGGAACTGATTTTCACTTGCTTATTTACACTATATTGCTAAAAGTTTTGGGACACCCATCCAAATCATTGAATTCAGGGGTTGGGCTTGGTTCCAGTGAAAGGTACTCTTAATGCTTCAGTATACCAAGACATTTTATACAATTTCATGCTACCAACTTTGTGGAAACAGTTTGGGGATGACCCCCTCCTGTTCCTACATGACTGCGCACCAGTGCGCAAAGCAAGGTACATAAAGACATGGATGAGTGAGTTTGGTGTGGAGGAACTTGACTGGCCTGCACAGAGTCCTGACCTCAACCCGATAGAACACCTTTGGGATGAATTAGAGTGGAGACTGCAAGCCAGGCCTTACCGTCCAGCATCAGTGCCTGACCTCACAAACATGCTTCTAGAGGAATGGTCAAAAATTCCCATAAACGCACCCAAACCTTGTGGAAAGCCTTCCTAGAAGAGTTGAAGCTTTTATAGCTGCAGAGGGTGGGCCAACTCCATATTACATTCATGTGCATGTAAAGGCAGACGTCCCAGTTTTGGCCTCGCTCGCAGTCTCTGCTCTAATTCATCCCAAAGGTGTTCTATTGGGTTGAGGTCAGGACTCTGTGCAGGCCAGTCAGGTTCCTCCACAACAAACTCACTCATCTATGTCTTGATGGACCTTGCTTTGTGCAGTCATGTTGGAACAGGAAGGGGTCATCCCCAAACTGTTCCCACAAAGTTGGGAGCATGAAATTGTCCAAAATGTCTTGGTATGCTGAAGCTTTAAGAGTTCCTTTCATTGGAACTGAGGGGCCGAGCCCAACCCCTGAAAAACAACACCTGAATTCAATTATTTGGAGGGGTGTCTCAATTTAGTGTATCTCACATAATGTCACCTGGTCTTTTTCCAGTTTTTAGCTGTGTCCAGTTTGGGTGAGCCTATGCCCACTAGCCTCAGATTGCTGTTCTTGGCTGACAGGATTGGAAACAGATGTAGTCTTCTGCTGTTGTAGCCCATATGCCTCAAGCTTTTATGTGTTGTGTATTCTCAGATGCTTTCCTGCTCACCACAGTTGGTTGTTCGAGTTACCCTAGCCATCCTGTCAGCTCAAACCTATCTCACCATTCTTCTCTGATCTTTCTCAGTAACGAGGCATTTCTGCCTTCAGGACTGCTACACACTGGATGTTTTTTGTTGTTGTTTTCTTCACGATTTGTGTAAGCTCAGAACTGTCCAGTTTGAAAAACCCTAGGAGATGATAGGTTTTTGAAATACTCAAACCAACCTCTCTGCCAAGAACTGTGGCATTGTCATAGTCACTGAAACCATATAGATTTAATCTCCAGGTTTTTTGTCTTTTCTTATCTTAGGAGCTGATTTTCTCTGTAGAGGGTTTCAAACCCTTTGGCTGGTACCTCACCCTGGTCCAGTTTGGGTTCTATTCCATGTTTGGCCTGGTAGAGCTGCAGCTTACTCAGGACAAGAGAAGGAGGTAGGAAATGCAAATGCAACCTGAATGAAAGAAGAAACACTCCTCACATATTTATATGATTATAGAAATGAACACACAAACTATTTATAGAACTATTGAGTCAGGGGAAAAACAAATATTTTTAAGTGAGATGTGATTGGGCTGCTGGTAGTCTCTGGTAATCTCTGGTAATCGGTAACTATGGTAAAGTTATATTTGGCTGCAAATTTGTATGTGTTGAACACTTAGAAACTTAGATACCTCAGATATTATCACACCCCAACTTCAGACATGAAAGAAGCATGACTGCAGCATCTGGAGTAAGAGAGAGTATTCCAGTTTTTATTTTCTGGTTTATTAGACTGTTTTCAGGTCTATACATAGTATTGATCATAGTATTGATTGTTGCAGACAGTCCAGCTTGAATAGGCAAGTTGTTAATGCTAAGATTATATCTACAGGAAGTTCATAAGTACATTAGGAGTATTATCTTAAAGGAAAGCTGTATGTGAACTGTTACCATATATCTAGACATTTATCCTTAATATAGTGCAGCTGTATGTTGATTGACTTGAGTCACAGTGAGTGAGAGTGAGGGACAGGCATCTAAACAAAGAAACAGCAGTTACATGAGACTGATATTACACCTCCAAGCAGTTTTTTATGCTGATCAAATAAGCCATTGCTTTCTTGTGTAATATGGTCAGAAGCTAGTAAATGATGGTATCGGATTTTATTTCATATTTTTAGCCCAGTTGAGAAGTTTTCACTCATGAACACATGATAGCTGAGTACTACAATCAGTTTGTGGTCCAGTGCAAGCATGTAAACTTTACAAATTGAGCATAGGGGAACTATGTACTGTGGTATAAGAAAAAATGGACCAAACCATTTTGTTTTCCTCTGAACCACTTTTTCAGGATCCCAGGGAAGACATACATGATCATAGCATTTCTCACAGTCGGGACCATGGGCCTCTCCAACACATCACTAGGATACTTGAACTACCCAACGCAAGTGATCTTCAAATGCTGTAAACTCATTCCAGTTATGATTGGAGGAGTTTTCATACAAGGTAAATGACAACATAGGTCTATAAGTGACAAATCGCTGCTGCTGCTGCTTTTCTGTGTCCTTTGGTAACCTTTGTCATTGTGATGATTCATGTTATACAAATGATTATTCCATGAAATGAAATTTCATCTGCGCAACAGGATATTATTGTTCAGACAAATGGATCTTAGCTTTGAGTTATGTTTTATACTGAAAATGTTGTGCTGTACTTCAGTTATACTGTAACTGTAATATTGAACCTATATTGGAAAAATCCAAGTATACTACTGTTCATTATGTGGTAGAGTTGGCTAACTAATATATATATATATATACATATATATATATACATATATATACATATATATATATACATATACACACAGCTCTGGAAAAAATAAGAGACCACTGCCCAATCTCCAGATTTGAACCCTATTGAAAACCTCTGGAATGTCATCAAGAGGAAGATGGATGGTCACAAACCATCAAGCAAAGCTGGGCTGTTTTTTTGCAAAAAGAGTGATATAAAGTTACCCAAAAGCAATGTGAAAAACTGGTGGAGACGCATGTAAATCGAGGTTATTCCACTAAATACTGATGTTATTTAGCCGAAGCATTAACACAATTTGTTTACAAATTATTTGCATTTTGTTTTATTTGAGTTATTAAAGCTCTGTAAATACTGCATGATCTTGGGTTATTTTGATGTGTTGTCATTTCCTTTAAATATACAATCTAAATAACAATAGTTATATTTTGAATTTAGGAGAAATATTGTCAGCAGTTCACAAAAAATTAAACAAAACTGTTCATCTCACCAATACATGCACCTGTAAGAAAAATACATAAGAAACTGATTATTTTGCAGTGGTCTCTTATTTTTTTCCAGAGCTATATATGTATATATATATATATATATATATATATATATATATATATATATATATATATATATATATATATATATATATATATATATATATACGTTACAAGAACAAGGTTCCAAAGAGAAACAAAAGGAGAAAATGATTGATATCATTGCCAGAAATACAGCCTCTTTTATCTCGCATCTTTTATGGTTTTCCTTTTCTCCGGATCCCAGCATTGCAGCATGGTACTCCCCTGGGTCTCCTGCGTTGGTTCTGCATTGCATGTTAGATGCTGGTCCATCAAAGCTTAGCAGACAAAAAGCATTCCAGACTACCCTGCTGTGTCACCTTGTCTTCCCACAGCAAAGAAAAGCTTGAGAAGGATCAATTCTCTCTCTCCTCATATCTCTCTCTTCTTTTTCTGGATAAAGAGGTCATCAAGGAAAGGAAGAAAGTCATTTTTACCTCTCACTCTTTTTTTTTTCTGTCAATCTTTTTTCTCTCAATCTCACTCTCTAGTTCTGGCACTGATTAAGGAATCCTTTCTTCATTGCTGAAGTTGTTCAAAGATGCAACCTGCAGCTAGTGTCATATTAGCTGCTCTCAGCTTCTGATCTGAAGGACTTCTTCTTACTCTCCACTCAGTGCTTTTTACCCAACTACAGCGCAAAAGATTTACAGGAGCATCTGGGGCTGCTGATTTAGGGTTCAGCAGAGACTGACGTCCATGGCTAAGAGCAGTATATAAAGGTCTTTGTGGATCAAACTCTGTTGACGAATGGTTGCCAAGCCACTGCTTGGCCAAAAGTGTTGATTATTACTTTCTGTTTCTGTTAGGCCTCAAAGTACCAGAGGTGATGGTTCTGGGTTTAAAAGTTGTGGCCTGTTCGAATAATATATTTTTTTTACATTGATGTTTTTTGTTGCAGGAAAACGGTACAACTTGGCAGATGTAATAGCAGCTCTATGCATGAGCCTCGGCCTTGTCTGGTTTACACTGGCTGACAGCAAAGTTGCCCCAAACTTCAATGTGACAGGTAGTGTGCTAATCTTTCATTTTATTTATTAATTATTTGTAAATTGACCATCAGCTTTTATTCAATGACAGTGTCAGATTGACAGTTTTACTTTAAATTATGATCCTCATTTTTTATTAAGACATTTATCCATTTGTAGGATTGCCAGTCTATAATGTACTACTAATTAAGCTTTTTATTAGTTTCAATTAATACATTAATTTAAATAAATATGCAGTCAAATCATTCTCTTTAGTATCATTATAATTAAGAGAAATCATGATTGTAATCATGCAACAGTGTTTAAACCTTGTTTGTGATCTGTCTGATTTTCACAGGGGTTATCCTTATCTCCTTGGCACTTTGTGCTGATGCTGCTATAGGAAATGTGCAGGAAAAAGCCATGAAGCTGCACAATGGATCAAACTCAGAAATGGTAAAGTTACCCCAGTAGGGAATGATCACAAAACACAATACATTAGTAATGTATCTAATAGTAAACTCTAATCTTGTTTAATCTAATGTTAGTCTAATCTAATATTTCTGAATCTGCCTTTGTTTTCTGTCTGTCTGTCTGTGTGTATGTATGTCTGCTTTTCTTTGTGTGTATTGAAGGTGTTGTATTCCTATTCTATTGGGTTTGTGTACATTCTGCTGGGACTTCTGTGTATGGGAGGGCTTGGACCTGCTGTGGCCTTCTGTTCCCAGGTTAGTTTTGGACATATTGTACTAATACAAGCCATAGAACAAGCTAAAATGATTAAAAGTAGAATTAAATGAATTAAATTGTAAAGCACCTACAATTAAAATACTTTAATCCAGTTTTGGAAGTTGATAATAAAATATGAAATGTAAACCCAGCTAACGTACATATTTTCTTTTTTTATGTACTTCAATGATAAATAAAGTTAAAGCATTTTAAAAGCTGCTTCCCTTTAAGAGTGAAAATTCCATATTCTGAAAGACACCAACCTTGTCTAAAAGCAGCTTTATTTAATTTAATTTGCATCAAATTTAGTCTGTAATAAAACTGTCTATCTTTATATAAGTCTTTATTTGTAGCCTACAGACTGGCATACTATTTAGAAGTTGTGTCTTTCCAGCAATCACTGCATCTTTAATAATAACTCCTTAAAATCAAAAACTGAAATATGTCATTTAAGTTTCCTGTTAATGGCAATAAACAAATAGTGAATGTAAAATAAAGACAGCCGGCCCCTAAATCCAAGAAATACATCTGACAAAAACAGGTACTGTTTATCAGCTGGCTCATACCACCCCTATGGTCAAGCACAGTGGTGCCAGCGTCATGCTGTTGGGTAGCTTCTTAGTGGCAGGGACAGGGAGAATGGTCACAATTAATGGATGGATAAATGCAGACAAAATACAGAAAGGTCCTTGAAGTGCATGCTCTAAAGTGCACACAACCTCAGACCTTCCAGCACAACAGACCAAAGCATAGAGCCAGAAAGACAATGCTGGAGTGACTTCAGGATAAGACTCTGAGTGTCTCAGTCAAAGCCTCAACTCCATAGAACATCTCTGAAGACAGCTGAAAATGGCAGTTCAAACATACTCCCCAACACCATAAGTGTGCACAAAAACTGACATATCTGTATGTTCTGAACCCACTATATTTGTTATCTTTAAATAGAGGCATCAAAGTATGTTGTAGGAAAACCCAACAGAAGAATTTAGTTACAGTAACATCTGATGGGTTTTTCCAGACCACCATTCAAACATACAAATGTACATAATGTTGTATCCAGGAGTCAAATAAGACTTGTCTGTCATGAAGGTTTGTTTCAGAAGCATATGATTTTTGTGTCTGTCTTTTTTTTCTTCTTTCCCCCAGCATCCAGTGACCACATATGGCTATGCATTCTTCTTTTCATTGACGGGTTACTTTGGCATCTCCTTTGTCCTGGCATTGATAAAGCTTTTTGGAGCTCTAGTTGCAGTCACAGGTGAGACATGCCAAACTGTCCTGTTTTAAAATTAGTTTTAGTAAAATTATTGTTTTAATGAAGTGATTTAATTTGTTTGTCTGTCTCTTTGTTTAGTGACCACAGGAAGAAAGGCAATGACAATTGTCTTGTCTTTTTTGTTTTTCTCAAAACCTTTCACTTTTCAGTAAGTAAGCATGCTGGAGCATGAACATAATTTCAATTGAGTAGAATGTGTGTTTGTTTATATAGATGTGGTTCACTAACAAATAGGTAAAAATTAAAATCGAATGAACAGTAACAAGACATTTAGTATGTTTGGTTACACAGATGGATCATTATTTGAATTTGGGAATAGGTAGTGTATGTTAGAAGATATTGATCATAAAAACAAAATTAATAAGTTTAAGAGTGCTTCTTCCTTTTATGAATGTGATATGCACTGATCAGCCATACCAATAAAACCACTTTCCTAGTATTGTTTAGGTCCCACTTCAAAATATCAAAATAGCTCTGTATCATCAAGTCCTAGACTACACCAGACCACCGAAGGTGTGCTGTGGTGTCCGACACCAAGACATTAGCATCAGATTGAGATCTGAGGAATATGAAGGCCAATTCAACACCTTTAACTTTGACATGTTCCTCAAACCATTCTTGAACAATTTTTGAATTGCAGCAGGCCTCATTATCCTTCTGAAAAAGGCCACGTCCATTAGGGAGTATCATTGCCATGAAGGGGTTTACTTGGTCTGCAGCAGTGTTTAGGTAGGTGATGCACGTCAATGTAACATCCACATGAAAGTCCGAACCCATGGTTTCCCAGTAAAATATTTCCCAGAACATCAAACTGCCTCTGCTGGCTTGCCTACTTCCCATAGTGCAGCCTGATGTCATCTTTTCCTCACATGATCCACATGCTGTCCACATGATCCATGGTCCAGTTCTGATGCTCATGTGCCCATTGTATGCACTTTTGCCAGTGGATGGGGTCAGTCTGACTGGTCTGCTGGGTAGCCTTCACCACCTGTGTGTACCGGTAAGTCTTCGGCACCCGTGACCCTGTTGCTGGTTCACCAATTGTTCTCTGGACCACTTTTGGTAGATACAAACTGCCGAATACCAGGAACACCCCACAAAATCTGCCGGTTTGAAGATGTTCTGACCCAATCCTCTAGTCATCACACCTTTGTCAAAGCCACTGAGATCCTTACACTTGCCCATTTTTCCTGCACTTTTTCTTCAACTTCGAAAACTGACTGTTCACTTGCTGCATCATATACCCCCTATGACGGTTGCCATTAAACCGAGATAATCAATGTTATTCACTTTATCTGGCAGTGGTTTTAATGTTATGGTTGATGGGTGTAAATCACGGTGGATAAATGAGCAGCCCAGAAACAAATGGGTGTGGGCTATCCATTTTTTATTAGTACATTTTATCGCCTGTTGTTCTTTACTTTATTCTAAGGTTTACATGTTTTTTGTTCAGGTATGTGTGGGGAGGCTTACTGGTGATCTTCGGGATCTTCCTTAATGTCTACAGCAAAAACAAGGAAAAAATGAAGCTTCCTCCACTGGAAGAGTTATGGAAACGTGTGCAACGTAGCAGGAAAAGCCGACTGCTCTCTCAGACTGTGTAAATAATTGATCTCTGACCAAACTTTATATGCTTTTCTACCCAGTCACACCAGTGTTGACTCTCACACATTTAATAAGCTGATAATAAGCTGACATGAAGGCTGGTGAGTTTGGTCAGATTTTGGACAGAATTCTAACCTGCACATAGAGGACTCAAAATGTGCAGCAGCAGCAGACTCATTACTAATCGTGTGCAAACTGGGTTCTAATGGGAAGGAATACTTATGATCATCTGTTTTTCACCTGCATGTGCCACTAACTTATGGCATCTTCACAAACTTTTATCATTTCTATTCTTTTTTTTAAATCTGTGATTGGACAAGGGAAATGCAAGTAACACTACTGTTTCTTTAAAAGTCTGATGTTTGGGAGTGTATGAGTATGTCAGCTGCCATATTTGCTATCCATTTGTTTGGTGAAAGGGTAGCTCTTTTTACATTAAAAACAAACAGAGAAGTTTATTCAAGCAGTTTGAAGCATTTTCCTAAATGTGTGTAGCTTGCCAGGCATCTCTTATCCGCCGGCTGCAGCTCAGAGAGTTGAAAGGCTGCCAAGCAGCTTCTCAGATGTTTACCCCTCCGATAGCCCAGGGCTTGTTTGATTAGGAGTCCTGGAATAAGATAGCACTTAAAAGAAAACCAACATTGTTCATAGGGTTTGGCTTTAGACCTAATTTAGTTGTGTGTGTGTGTGTGTGTGTGTGTGTGTGTGTGTGTGTGTGTGTGTGTGTGTAAAAAAGACTGTTTTGTAAAAAGACTGATTGTAAGCCGTACCACTCTTATGTTATCACAGCCAGAAAATTATACAGATCAGCATTACCAGCTTAACTGATCAATTAAATGTGTCAAATCACTGCACTTTAAAGCCTTATTCAAAAATAATTAACAATACAAATTCTTAAAATACCAGTGCTGTTAACTCAAGAAAGTCCCAGGAATTTGGTTTAGGGCTCATATCTTATTCCCGAAAAAACATCATCTCATGCAAAATCAGTGTGATTTAAAAAGAGCAAGACTTTTTAGTGGAGACCGCTGGTTTTATCTGCCGTTGTCTGTAATCAGAGTCTCTTTAGGGAATGTGTTACTGTTAAAAACAACTGTTTAAAATGTCATTGTCCTTCAACCAATGAGTGTACAAGTGTCTCAGCGGCTAAAGGAGTTAAACAGCAAGCTGCAGGCAGCAGTTCTTGCTCTTATCTGTGTGTGTGTGTGTGTGTGTGTGTGTGTGTGTGTGTGTTAATAGCTTTGTAAGTGGTCTAATGAAAACAGAGGAAATCAAGGTGGAAGATAAACACTGGGTAATTAGGATTTAAGGATTTCATCATGCTGGCAGGCCATTTTCCATAAAGGAGTTAAAAACTGTTGAAGCAGCTTTCTCGGTCATCATCAGTACCAAAACCTTTTTTTTTTTATTTTAATGCAGGTATTTTACTTAGGCTATATTAGTTTTATTTCATACACTTGTATGTTAAATCAGTGAATCAGAAGTCCAGTTGTTCCGGCTTACTGTTTCACACCATATTCACAAAATATTTATAAACAGCAGAAAAGACATATGATTCCTCTTCACTGCTTTTATTGCATTTAAGCTGTGTGAAAAGTACAGCACTGCCAGGCCTTTGTCTCAAAAGTGAAATGTTCGCTATTGTGAAGGAGGTGTTATCTATCATTCTGAATACTTTATTTCAAATCATAAGCCTTTTAAATGCAACCAATTTGTCTCAAGGTGCAGAACTAAAGGCCTTGTTATTATCCACGTATCTGAAAGGTCCATTTGGACGGTGTGAGGTCTGAAAACCCCAGCTGACTGCCGCCCAACGCAACCATTTGTCTTTGTGTCTGGAGAAGAATGGTAACAACACGAATGATGAAGGTTTAAACCCATTCAAAGTGCAGAGTGTTTCATCTATCAACCAACACGTTTGCACTTTCCATCCCAGACACTCGGCATATGCCAAACACGTGCTACACAGCTACAAGGACTTTAGGAGGGTTCAGCAATTGTGTTGGCATGTAAGATTATCCATTTTCCCAGTGCTATACCCACAAGGCTTGTTAATCATCCTGATTTGGACCAAGAGTGCTTAGTATCAGGTAACCAGAATAGCTCAAACCGTCCTCTATGAACACTTTTTAATATATTAGCTTTAAAGGTTTTACCAATGTTAACAGCACATTTACTTTGAAGATGCATTTGTCCTTGGTGTAATGCATCCAGAATTCATTTAATGTCCTCTCTGCCTTCCATTTAGTTCTCTCTCTCTCTCTCTCTCTCTCTCTCTCCCACATACAGTATAGACAAACACCTCGAGCCTTGGTGAGGCTCTTATTAATGTCAGGTGTACCTGGGTTCACTGACCCCCATGGCAGCTTTTCTGGCCTCCCTTCATAAATAATGGAGGGCATGTGCAGCTCATCACTGCAGTAAATAGGCTCCTGTAGAAGACCGTATAAATGCTGTGACCTCTTCATGAGCTCAGCAGGGCCCACTGGCATCCCATCCATTAACACACGGCCTAGGCTGGTCATATAGCCTTAGTGGTCATGCAAAAGGGCTCAAAGAGAAATTACACGGTCTAAAGTGGGTCAAAACCTGCATTCAGGACAACAAATAATTTGGGGGATGCACACATTCTCCATCTGAAATCAAAGGTGCAAAAAAGGAAAGTCCAGTCTTTTTTAAGGTGGAGTAACTATCACCACAAGACAGACAAGTCACCAGTCTTTGTTGTTATCGGTAGTTATTATTATATTACCACTGAGTAAATATTTTTATATGTAGTATTTATTACGTTGATAAATACATTTACATTTAATGAACATTACATTTAATGAACACATTTACATTTAATGGTACATTTAAGAGGAATGCTATGTTACTACTAGGTAGGACCTCCCTTTGCTTTCACAATTGCTCAATTCTTCATGGCAAGGATTCCACAAGATGTTCAAAACATTCCAATTAGATTCTGGTCCTTGTTGATATGATCACATCACATAATTCCTGCAGATTTTTCAGGTGCACATTCATGTTGTAAATCTCCCATTCCATCACATCCCAAATACTCAAATAGGCTGTGCATTCAAGTGATTGATTAATTGATTGATTGGTATTAATGCCATCATGTGGCAAACACATTCCCTATACCATTACACCACCTCTGCCAGCCTGAAGTGTTGGCACTCAGAAGGCTGGGTTCATGGATTCATGCTGTTGGCACTAAATTCTGACCCAATCATCTTAGTGCCTAAGCAGAGTTTGAGATTCATCAGACCAGACTATTCTTTTCCAGTCTTCAATTGTCCAGTTTTTGTGAGCCTTTGCTCACTGCTTTCTGTTTTTAGCTGACAAAAGTTGATCCCGATGTTGTCTTCTGCTGTTGTAGCTCATTTGCCTTAAGGTTCGAGATGATGTGATGCTTTGCTGCTCACACAAATGTACAGAGTGGTTATCCAAGTTACTGTAGCCTTTCTGTCAGCTCGAACCAGTCTGGCCATTCTCCACTGATCTCTCTCATCAACAAGGGGTTCTGTCTGCAGAACTGTGATTCACTGGATGTTTTCCTTTGTTGCACCACTCTGAGCTGACTCTGGAGACTGTTCTGTAAAGAAATCCCAGGAGATGAGCAGTTAAAGTAATACTCATACCTGTCCATCTGATGCCAGTAATCATGCCATGGTTAAATTCACTGTGATCTCATTTTTCCCATTCTGGTGGTTAATGTGAACATTACCTGAAGCTACTGGCTTGTATCAGCATTATTTTATGCATTGCACTGCTGCTATTGTAAGCAGATGAATAGTTAAGGGATAACTGTAAAGCTGTTTCTGGTTTTCAGATTTTTGTTGGTATGAATTAAATAAACTAATTAATTAAATAAAATATAAAATTATAAATATAATTATATAATATAAATATAAAGAAGACCTCCCACAGTGATGCGCAGATTGAACTTATTTTCTCGTGGAGTGAAGGAGAGTCTGTGTCATGGTCCAGGAACTAAAACTCATTTTGTTATGTCTGTTTAGATATTTGATCCATGTCATACTTTTTGTCCTGAAAACAAGAGGATTGGTCCATGATCATGTGTCTCCTTGTGCAGTGATATTGTAAACTTGAAAATGTTTTAATTTTTATATTAAAGTGACCTAGAAAAGGTTCATAATTTTAATTTCAGAGTTTTTGTTAGAATTTCCTTTAATGACAGTGTGCACATGAGCTGGCATGGGCAAGCTTGTGAGAAATTTTATTATCCATTTTAGATCAAATATATTTGAACAGTCTTTCAAGAGAAGAGATTAGGCATGAGGCAAATCTGCTCTTTTGTAAAAAGCTCTGACGGTCAATATGAGAAATTTGTGTACATTTAAATACATATCTAGAAATAGTGCAGAATCATGAATATTAAATATTCAAGTAATTGAACATTTACCTTTTTTTTAGAATATTAAGATCATAGAATATTATTTCTTCATTTTACATATTTAAAAATTCTAAAACCTTCTGTTTTAAAGGAATCTATCAGTGTTTGAGGAAATACATCCTTCAGCAAAGAATTCAGCATCTGGATGCCTTTACAGCAACTTTAAATATTTATCTTAAGAATGTTCAAGTTATAGAAACTGCCCATTTTTCTGTGTGTGTGTGTGTGTGTGTGTGTGTGTGTGTGTGTGTGTGCGCACATGCATGCATGCATACATGTGACAATAATGTATGTGATGTATCTTCCTCTACAAATTTGCGTGGTCAGCATCAGACAGCAGCTCTGGACGGTAGCTCCACTTTTCATGAAAGAACTCGGACTGCTGGAGCTCAGAGAATATTCCACACTCAGTCAGGGAGAGAAATTCTCAATAATAAATATCACACTAATAATGAATGGGCCAGCGGCTGCAGTTGTCTTGAGGGCATAATATCTAATTTCCTTCCTATGTTTCATATTCCCACTCCTTCATGTTCCTACAGTCTGTGATTAAAGTCATCACTGCTCTCCACTGCTCTTATTTATTTTTCAAATCAGCACGTAAATCTGGGTGGCAGGCGCTTGTTACGCACCAGTGTCAATAAATTATGACAGACAGACAGACGGACAGATCCAGAATGCTAAGCACCCTTTGCCTCTATTGGAAAACTACATTTGTTTCCCTCACACCCACACATACAATTTGGTAAGTAAGGGAGAGACAAGATTACTTTGGATTCCTTTTTAAGGCTAAATGTTTATCATTGCAAACTGTACAATAGAGCATATTATATGAAAGGCCCAGTGGAGTAAAGTGTCACAACAATGAACTGTAATCCCAAAAGAAACAGAAGCACAATGTAGCTTTAAGGTCAAACACTAACAGAGTGTCAGCCTTCAAGCTGAACCATGAGGCTGAATCTCTACTTTGGATCTACTTTGTCACATAAAATAGGCTGCATAGTGATCCCATGGTGATAGAGTTAAGCCACTCTACCTAGATGTAGTATGTCCAAGGCAGGTATATACTGAAATAAATCAAAAAGCAGTAGAAAAGAGTCTCACAGGCTCATATGACTGGGTGGCATGTTGAATTGCCTTCTCAATGCAACCACTTGCTCGCTGAATACATGGTGACTTGACACCTTACATCACTAACTGTCATCCTGGGGGGATTTTATCATGCCATCAGTACCAATAACCTTCCACATGATCCCCACAAAAAGTCCAGTGACACACATATGGAAAGAGGTGAGGCTGAGATGTGTGATGGCAAACAGGAGGCAGGAAATCACTGCAGACTGTATGAATATGAAGGTATTTTTTCTTAATATGACACATATATAAATGAACAAAAAAACAAAACAAATAAAGCAGAAAATAAATAAATAAAGGATCCATTTATATGGGTCTAAAAAATAGCATTCACATTCATTAGCAAGAAGTAAAAATTATCAGAAACAATTAACAGATCTAAGAATGAACAGTCCATTTGTGGGAAATGTACTATGTGCCAACTACTACAACTTGACATTTCATATAGTTTGATTCAGTTAAAATTTATTTATCATTTATTTTCTCCTGTCAGTAACACAATGGCTCCTTTTGGCACTGTTGGACCAAATGAACTGAAAAGAACAGAAGATTGACAACTATATGTAAATGATATTACACAAAGATTCAGAATGTCTTGGCTTTTATATAATGTAACATAAAAAACAAAGCCGTTGTACCCTGTAAAGGAAGTCATTGTAAAATGAAGGAAGTACTTTAATCAGAAATAATAAATAATCTGGTCGTCTTCAGCACCCAACACAAGGCAATTTAACGCATCAGTGGTGGTTGCCTATTAATTTGTGTGGGGATCGAGAGGGGAGCCTGGGAGTGCAGATTTGAGGGACAACATGCTTGTTTTATGTATCACCCCAGCTGCAAGCAAACAGACACACACACACACAGTCTATTTTTAATTATAGCACTATTTCCCAACAATGTAAATGCTAGCATGGAAGAGGTATATTATGGTGAATTAATAAAAGGCTATGAGATAGGGGCCCATATGTGTGTGTCCTTGGGGGTGTAGCATCAATAACAGTCGCCCCCAGGCTGTTTCTGCATGGCGTCTGTGTCTGAATGTGAAATATGTGTTTGCAGTAATTGGGTACAAAGATTGTGACCCACCCTCTTCACTAGTGGTTTTATCTCTGAGTGCTTTAGATCAGTTTGTCTGAAAATGCAGACTTAGTCAGTGCATTCACACCTCTTTAGACCTATTAATACTAGACAGTGCTCTGTAAGCGCTAGACTAGTACAACATATAGCCACTAAGCTTTTCTGTACTTTTAGTGCAAATGTGTTCACAGTGGCAAAATCATTGAGCTGGAGTGTATTATATTTAATACATACGATACTTGGATGTGGTATAACTGGTGAGAAATGAAATGGTAATCTTTATATAGTATATACCAATGTGTGTGTATGTGTGTGTGTGTGTGTGTGTGTATAATAAATGTGTTATTTACATGATAGCACATGTTCGTTTTCTTTTACATTCCAAACCATAAATAAAGAGACATTTATAACAAAGGAAATGTTCAATATCTACATCATTACATAAAATTAAGCAACACGGTTGTGACCATGTTAACATCAAAGATTTCAATTCAGCTGGGACAGACCCTAGAAGCCCAAACGCTAAACCAGTTATTATAATCGCTGATTTTATTCATGACAGTGTGTTAACCTGCCATTTCAAATGATTGCTGCTTGATTTTAATGTATCAGATCATATACTGTGTAGTGTGAGATCAGTGCATGCTATGACAGACACCATTGATGTTGTTGTGTCTCTGCATATACTACATGTAATCAAATGGCATGAGGCTTATAGGCAGTGGCTGTATAAGGGCAGATGCGTCAATCACTGTGAAGACACTCAGTTCTTCTGGAATAACTCTTAAAAGTCAAATGTTAACTTTGTACATTATGTACAAAACTGTAGGTGGAATAGACCTAGATGAGTCATGTGTACTCAACCATGAATGACACATATAATTAGAGTTTTAGTACAGGGCATCCATGACACTCATCACTTAATTGTCTAGGGGAAACCGTGCACAGTGGATGCTCATTTTCTTATCCATTTTCTCCTTCTGCTTTCCTCTATCTCTCAAAAAATCTTCCCTATAGTCATTTCGTGTGTTTTCCTGCAATTAATTAATGCATCCCCAGCTAGTTAATGGTAGCACTTGTTTCAGAACGCCGATAGAGGAAGGGCAAAGGGCATCTGCAAACCTCGTCTTCATGGCTCCAGGCCTTCTCTTTCTTAGCCATGGCATTCACACTATTTTTATCAGAACCCTTTTAAGGAAAGATAAATCTGATTTTATGCAAGAAGAGTCTCTTGGGTTTCAATTAACTAGAGGTCATGTTGCAGATCTTTTGAAAAAAAAGAGGAAGAATGATGATAAAGAAGAAGACAGAGCGACAGAAGGGAGTGCTCTTTTAATTAATATGACCTAATTAAACATTTGTAAAAATGCATGTGTGGCAGTAGGCATGTTTTAAACATGCAAGCTAACTTTAATTGTGTGTTTGCTTCATTCTGAGCCTCATGTGACCTGCCTGGAATGTTCACATGTCCTTTCAACATTAAAAACGGACTAAAGTTGTATTTGCACTGGCCTACGGAGAGTTCTGTCCTTGAAACAAAAACACAATTCGGCAGTGTGTGTTTTTGATGTGTGTCTACAGAATTCATTGAAAACAGGGCTGTAGAACCACTCTCAAGGCTTCTAGCAAATACACTTGCCTTATTTGTAATGGTGGAATATCATCTTTCATGCATGACATTCAACAGGGAGCAGCCATGTGTCAGTTAAAGAAAGGGTTGTTGGTATACTTAATAGCATTCCAGGAGTGTTTGATTAGAATGGTGCTGTGTGATGTGTGGCTTTATTACATGTATGTTGAATATTATTTCAGCTATCCATCTCTCCACATCATCGCTATCCTACCCACAGGCCTTAGAGCTCAGTGCAAGTTAGAAACACTTTTATGTTTGTTTGTATGTTTATGTGTGTGATTTTTAGCTTTCACCTCCTCATTGTGTGCAGTGTACTGTGTGTGCTTCCATTAGGCAGCAAAATAGAAAAATCAGTCAGAAAAATAGATCAGTTTATTCTCAAATATAATATTACATTTATCATTTTCTATCACTTTTACACACATTTTGTTACATGATATGAAATATAGGTTAGTTAAGTATAGAATTACTACACAACTGTAGAACAGAAAGCATGTGTTAAATCATTCTCCAAATATTATTTTTTTTGTGTTTCGATTGGCTTTATTTTACACTTTAACATGTGATTATTTCCACTGTCACTACTTTAGAACAACTCAATGCTTGTTTTATATTCAATTCAATTCTATTTTATTTGTATAACTTTTTTTCCTTTTTTTTTTTTACAATGGGCACACAAAGGAGCTTTACAGAAATATATAAATTGAGGACATAAATTATAAATATGTCTAATATAACAATTTATTTTGGTATATGTTCTTTTCACAGAGGTACTTATTTTATTATTTTTTTACTTGTTTAAATTAGATTTATAGTTGTTCTTCTTTGTGTGTAAGTGTTGTGTATTTTGTGAAAGTACGTATGACCATTTCCTTAAGTCTTCAATGTTCAGACAGGAAAAATTCATATCTCACATAGACAGTGCCAAGTATAGGTATGAAAAAGCCACAAGAATGTTGTAAATAAAAGCCCTGGTGTTTTTGTTTATAGTGACCATGTGACCTGCAGGTAGATTCTATACAACTAGCAATGTGGAGATTATGAGGATTATGTGTTCACTGTGTTTAAAATCAGTCATGCTGACTCTTGACAATATGCTTGTTGAATGAACAGTTTATGGTGTACACTCTATAGTCAAATGTATATCAGCTGACCACAACACACATACGAGGGTTTTCACCAAGCTGTGAACAAAAAATCTAGAAACACACAATTGTCTGTGTTTGTATGCTGTAGTATGTATTCATCACTTATGTACTGTATTTGTAGTTTAAGTATTATTTGTACCATAGGTTGCGTTTATAGTCTATGTAGCATTTACATATTTTGTTTTGAATATATTCAACTGTATGTTGTGAATGTTGTGTTTGTAATTATAGTTATTATAATAATATTTATAGTTAGTATTCAGTGCAGGACGTTTCTCATAGTTCTTTTTGCTCCTCACAAAGTTTGTTTTGAGTGTGTGTGTGTGTGTGTGTGTGTGTGTGTGAGTGTGCTTGTGTGTGTGCATAGACACTGTTTGTGTTAACATGGTTGAAGCAGCTCTTGCTAATTAGATGAGCCTTCTTTTCAATGCTATAATCACAGGCATCTGGGTCTGGCAATTACTTAATATGAATATGATATATTAACATATTCCTGGCAGGCGCGTTAGAGAAGGCTGCTCATAGGAGACAAATTATCCAAATTAATTTCTAATTTAAAATCCTATGCCTTTTATTATAAGCTGTGGGTGCCCATCGGTATAAAAATGAAAGGAAGAAGGCTGGGCTAGAGGAAGAAATAAAGAGACAGAGAGAACGGGAGGGTGCTAAGGACATGTGGATATTCAGGAAGGCTTTAATGACATCGTCTTGTTGCTGCCCACAAACCAAATGAATAAACAGATAAATAGAAAAGATTGAACTGTAAAATTTAAGTTAGTAAAAGGGTTTCCTCCAAATAGCAGTTAGGTCTTGCTGTAGTTACACACAACACACATGTTCTGCTCCATTCCTTTTTGCAAAAGAAAAATGATGATTTTTTGGGCTGATATGAAAGTTTGAATTTAAATCATTTTGATGATTTTCTCAGAAGAGCTTGAGGCTGTTAAAAACCACTGTTATTGCAAATAGAGTTTATACTGCCTAGTGTAAAACATATGGAGGCACTAAGGATGTGAGCATTAAAAATCTGTATTATAGCTAATGCTCCACTCTTCCATCTTTAATAAAAAAAAAAAAAGCAAGACAAATTAATTGTGTACGTAGTTATGGCTTGTTGAAATATGTGAAATCTACCATCAGATAAATTCTGTAAAACCAAATGAGGAACTTGCCTGTAATATTATTGGCAAGCATTAGAAGAAAATAAAAAGAAACGAACAAGTTCCTGTTTTTAACAGCAATCTGCAGTAGAGTGGGACACTATGTGGTGTATTGTTTACTATTCATTTATGAGTACATCATGTATATTTGATGGTGTCTAAAATGATTTTGTCTTTTTTCTTTTTAAAATAATAAAAATTAAATTTAATGTTTTGGTGTAAATCATCTGTTATTGTACTGCAGTTCCTGTAGACAAATTGTTGACATGCAAACTGCAATAATAGTTTATATGTGCTTAGGTTTTCTTGCACATGCATTTTAGCTTTATAAGCCATGTACTTATAAAGTATTCATTATAAGGCCAAAAGTTGGCCGTTATAGGCTGTGTGGACACCTGACCATCACACCGATATGTGGGTGATGATTGCCACGTTTAAAGCACACTAGAATGTTTCTGTATGATATAACATTAAAAGTTTCCTTCACTGGAGGCCCTATCCTCTTCCAATGAACATTTCTGAGATGAACTGGAACACAGAAAAAGTGTCTTGCCTTCTCACCCAACAACAGTACCCAAATACTGTACCACATTTCACTAATGCTCTCATGGTTGAATGCAAATCCCCAAACTGCCAATGGTGCAGGTAGAGTGATACATAAGTAATTCCTCTGAATATTTATCTGATCTCTTTCCCACTTACTTAAGAATGGAGGGATAAGTAGTGTGTGTGTGTGTGTGTGTGTGTGTGTGTGCAGTTTTAGTATTCTTTAAATTTATCAAGGCTGGTATCAAACACATATAGTCACCCACTTTCCTAAGAGAAAGGTCAGACAAAGTAGTCAGCATTTTTTAACAGTTCTGTATATCAGTAATGACAAGAAAACAAATATTGAAGATGTACTGGAATAAAGGTTCAATAGAAAAAACAATTCATCCACACTGAGTCTAAGGAATTTTGGGATCTGAAACAGTGTTGCCATCATAGTACTGCGTAATGTTAATATACACCATAAAATGTCATTATGAAATATATCATTGGGATTGATTTGTCAATTCCAGCATTATAGGCCAGTATCAGCTTAGATAACTTAACTGTCACTGTGTATTCTCTATAACATTAAGGCAAAAGACATATAAACATCTAAACATCATGAAACAGTAATGTGTTTTTCTCTTACAGTAATAGCTAAGATTAACAATTTATATTTAAAAAGGTTATATATATATATATATATATATATATATATATATATATATATATATATATATATATATATATATATCAGCCAAAACATTATGAGCACTGACAGTGTATGCGTATGGGGCTGCATAGCCGCAAACCAGTCAGGCTGCCCATGCTGACCCCTTGCACTGCCGAGAGTGCCAACAATGGGCATGTGAGCATTAGAATGGAGGAAGGTGGCCTGGTCTGATGAATCACGTTTTCTTTTAAATCATGTTGATGGGTGGGTGCATGTTGCAGACCATGTACACAATGAGTTTGAGGTGTTGACTTAGCCTCCAAATTCCCCAGATCTCAAGCCAATTAAGCATCTTTGGGACGTGCTGGACAAACAAGTCCCATCTATGGAGGCCCCACCTCACAACTTACAGGACTTAAAGGATCTGCTGCTAACATCTTGGTGCCAGATACCACAGCACACCTTCAGGGATGTAGTGGAGTCCATGCCTCAACGAGTCTGGGATGTTTTGACAGCAAAAGATTGACCAACACAATATTAGGCAAGTGGTCATAATATTATCCCTGATCTGTATTTATGTATAAAAGCTGATTTGAGACATTTATTAAAAGCGTTATACAAATAAATTGAATTGAACTGAATAATTATTATTAAAAATTATTTCCACTTCATTCATAGAATCAACAATTTTAATTATACTTACTTTAAAACTAGTTGTTGCCCCTAAATGACCTCATATGGAGCTACATAGTAATCAGACTCAAATCACCCTGTCCGCAGGAGCTACTTCAGCAAACCAAATTCACACCAAACATAAGCTTAGAGAGAGGATACACTCACCTTCATCTTAAAAGAGGGAGCTTTCAGGGCAGGGACACAGCCAATTGAGGCAACTGATAGCAGCTATATTCAGAAAGGACAGGCAGAACATTTTGGAACAGAATCCTGGCAGTTTGCATAGTCCACTTGCCAGGGTGATGTACAACTGCATAAATTACAACTTTCAGAAAGCTTCTATAAAGAGCTATTTTTGTTTTCTTCTTTATTTATATATAGTTTATATATATTTATAGTTTATCTATATAGTTATATATGTTTAGGTGTGGCATAGCAGTGTCGTTCTGTTTAAACTGTAATTGCAGGATTGTGCTCTGTCCTTTGATTGTCTGCTGCTGTTAATCAGCACCTTATTGTAGTTTTGCTCCTATTCTGTTATTCAAATGCTGCCCTTCTCACCTTGGATTTTTGCAACTTATTATATTTTTTGCAGCTACTCACTGATGTCTCTGCATTGTTTTAATTGTTAACATACACTATGTTGAATGTTATGACTGTGTCTTTTATATCAATGTCATTTGCTGCTCCTTGGATATCAATGAAGTACATCTCTCTCTCTCTCTCTCTCTCTCCCTCTACCTATCTATGTCTATCTACTTTGTTTCATTTTTCTACAAATCACTGAGCACATTTTACAATTAGTAGAAAGTTCATTTCAGTTTTTCTCAGTTCCTATTATTCAATTGTTGTATGCCACAACCTTCTACTGCAATGTTCTGCAGTCATTTCATCATAAGTGGCAGCTATTGCAGCATAATACAAATTCCAAAATTTGGCAAGTCATGTCTAGCCAAACATCTTAATATCTATTATACAACAGCCAACATCTATTATACTCAGGAATAACATTTCTGTAGAGGGTGTCCAAGAATGTCAGGAGATGCTGATTCTTGGAAATGCTGACAATCTTTGTTATATTGCCCCCATATCCTATGGCTCAGTGGCTGTGAAAGTTTTTGAAATAAAAGTGCAAGTTGTGTGCTGATGATTTACATGTTATCATATTTTAAGTGAAGTTTTATTTATATTCGTTAATTCATTTATTCAATGACCACTTTATTTTGGTGTGGGTTGCAGAGGAGTGATTAGGGTGTCAGTCTGTCAGAGTGCATTTCATTAATATGACATTTGATAATGTATTAATTTTTTAAGTTCAAGCATTGGAGTTTTAATTGATGAATGAGATTGTATTGAGTCATTGTTCATTCTTTTGTTAACTGAAACAATTCCAACTGTCTCTTGTGATGGTGAGTGTTTGAGCTGTTTGTAAGTCTTAAATGCAAATATCACACTTTGATGCACAAAATGTGTGTGTGTGTGTGTGTGTGTGTATGTATATTTTGCTCATCTTACACAAATATAGTATTTTAAAACTTAAAATTCACTTTTACATACAAATCTGTCTGATACTTACAGGAAATAAATAATGAAATGAGCCAGCAACAGACTGTCACACATCCACTTACTGGTGAAATATCATGCAGCGTTGAATATAATGAATATCATTTTTCCTGTTAGACCAAAGATAGAACTTTGGAATCAAAAGAAGCCAAAATGTGCATGTCCTCTGTGTGTTTGGTGTGTATGGGTGCAGTGCAAGGCTGCCATTTCGAGGCCGAATGAGCCGGCACTAAAGAGATAATATTTCAATAACATAGTGGCCTGATCATAAAGTAACTCAATGGAAATGTGGTATAGCCTCAGGCTACTCAGCAGGACAGTCAGCAGTCAAATGATTTCACATCCCCTTCTCATCCCGCGCCCCTCTCTCTCTCTCTCTCTCTCTCTCTCTCTCTCTCTTCTCTCTCTCTCTCTCTCTTCTCTCTCTCCTCTCTTTCTCTCATTGGGCCTTTCTTTCTCAGACCCACACACATGAAGCTTGCACGTCTGGACTGATACATATTTGCAAGTTCATTTCCATACATGCAAAACAGTAACCATTAAAAAATGCATGCTGCTCACTTCATTCTGCAGATTAGTTTTTGAGAGAAAATGGGAAATATAAAAATAGAGAGTGTCATGTGAGTGGCATTCAAATAAAATGTTCTTTTTTGTATAAGTTTCCTTGTCAGCTTTTGGATTTTGTAGTGTAGCAAAGCAAAAGACAATCTTTTACAAATCTTTATTGTTTCCAGCAGTCAAATCTCAGTTTCTATTATTCAAAATAAAATGATGCAAAGAACTGGAAGTAAAGCTCCAAAGACCTGTAAGAAGTTTGTGGCTGCAAGTACAAACCAGGACCTTCCTTTTAATGCAATCATTCAAATCATCATTTGAAAATCATCAAAACATGTCCTCTCATTCCTCTGTTCTTGCTATTGGGTCTTTCCTCCTTTTCCCTTTACTTCCTCCTTACCTATGACAGCAGGATGTGCTATTCCTTTAAAGGAGATCAAACCAGGTTCTGCAGTAAAGCTTAAGGCACTTGTGCTTGACAATAAAGGATTTTTTTTTTTTTTCAAAAGAACCAGGACAATGATGTTTAGAGGCTGTTCCAGGTAAATTTGTACTTTATGGAGAGATTTGCCTAAAGTACACCAGAGTGTGTTAGTCCTCATCTACAAACAGCTTGCCTCTAACACCGCTGAGTCGGCTGTTTACGTGTCTAGCTTTAATTGGTATGGTGGTAAACAGGAGCAAAACAGAAGGAACACAGCCAAAAATGATGTTTCCTCGCAAATATGCAATGTTTCATCTAGAATGCCAGAGATGAGAGGAAACACTCTCTTTCTGCTGATGTGGACAACAAGCTATACTCAGGGCACAAATGAAAGCAGGAAAGCAGAGAAAGAGAAACGGTTCTTCCAAGAGTGAGTTCTCTTATATTTTCTTACTTTTCTCCTGTCTCTTGCCTAATAAACACACACACACACACATTCATTGTAAAACAGTCCACCATTTAGCTTTCTTTATATTTTTCTTTTTAGACTTTCACAAGCTAGTTTTTAAGAAAACATTTATTTTAATTAGGTGTGCTATAATGTCTGTCTATGTCATGTAGCCCATACAGTAATGTAAATCATGTATGAATACAACAAAGAAAACAAAGAGCAGCATTGTTTACTTTAATGTCCATAAACTTGAACAGTGAACTGTAAAATTATTTGGAACCTTTCATGAAATAAAATGTAGTGGAATTTAATGCAAAAAAATAAATAAATCGTATACACCTTAGTTTTTATCCTCTCTCTCTCTCTCTCTCTCTCTCTCTCTCTTTCTCATGTTCTCTCTCCATGTATCCCTGCTGCATCTTTGTCATGTGGAGCAGGTTCACAGAGCTGTTGGATGAATTGTCTGATAGCCCGAGGCAGTTTACGGGGAAAGAGGGGCCATAAATAGGATTGAAGTTTAAATGAAATAATACATCCGGGGGAAAAAAGAAGGGATGGAGACAGAGAAGGGGAAAGATGGAGAGGTAAGAGTGAGGTGAGAAGTTCGCACAGAGAGCACTATCCTCTTTCTATGGCTTTAAAGCAGGGAAAAAGAATAACTGGCTCATTTTGCTCTAAATAGGACTTTTGTCTGTTGGAAGCAGAGTCAGTCTGTGGCCTGTGAAAGAAATAAGACAAAATGAAAGGCTAAAAAATTACCTCCATAGGAGGGACATTGCATGTGTGTGTGTGTGTGTTTGTGTGTGAGTTTGTGTGTGTGAGAAAGAGAGAGAGAGAAAGAGAGAGAGACCCATTACTATCACTGCTGCAGCATCATTCAGCAAAGCCTTTAAACAAATCTTTCAGATATTAAAAGTTACATTCACTGGCCACTTTATTAGGAACATCCACGCACATCCAATCAACAGAGAATGACCAGACCAGTTTGGTTTGATAGGAAGGCTACCATAACTCTGCTTCAATAACCTCACACACTTGTGGTGAGCAGAAAACATCTTAGAATGCAGAACACAACAAGCCTTGAGGCAGATGGACTACAACAGCAAAAGACCACATCAGGTTCCGCTTCTGTCTGCCAAGAACATGTGCCATTGGTCACAGGCCTCACCCAAACTGAATAGTTGAGGGTGGGAAAAATATCACCTGTTCTGATAAACCTTGATTTCTGCTTCGATATGCAAATGATAGAGTCAGAATTTGTTGTCAATGGCATGAATAGTTGGTGGTGCAGGATGGTGGTGAGGAATGTTTGCTTGGCACCTAATCCCCATAATACCAATCGAGTGTTTAGCTGCCACAGCCTGAGCATAGCTGATCATATGCATCCCTTTATGGCCACAGGTTAACATCTGACTGTATATTGGCTAGTTCCAGCATAACAATACATCACATCACAACTTGTTCACATTACAGCACAAGTTGTTTCAAAATTGTTCATTGAAGATATGCTAATTGAAACAAGTTTTGTTTACCAACAATTTCAAATAATTTATTTACAGTGAGTAAATGAGTACTAAATGAATATTATTAATAGGTAGTAGGTAGTTTGTAGTTATTGTAGTACTAGGTACATACTTATATACTGGGGGTAGAATAGGACTATAAAATGTAGTAAAGGAAGGCCTGAAAAACAAAATTTAATATAAAACAAAAGCATACATCAGTGTTAGACATTTAAAACACACACACACACATTGCACTGGGTAAGAAAAATAAAAATTGAGAAAGTACGGTGGCCGAGTAGTGCAAAACAAAATAACAAAACTAAAAACAAAATAAGTAGGTATAGTTTGCAAAAAGTATGGAATGGAATTCTAACAGCTGATTGGACGAGACATCTGTCACTCAAGATATACAGGAAGTCTAGCAGGCTGCAGCGTTAGAAAGTTGATTCACATGAATGCCGCTCTATTCTTATAGCGCTCCTTACATTGTTTAATCTGGAATAGTTTGGTCTTTGAAACAAACCTGCATTCTTTAGGTGTTTTTAGACATCGCAAACTAATCTTTATGCCATGATACACTATCACTATATCCAAACTCACGGCATATGAATGTCCTTCCTCGAAGTAGTGTTAAATAAATTCCATTTTCTTATAAAGTTAAATAAATATGTTTGTTATTTTCTTTAAAAGATGCCCTACCGCAAAAAATGATTTTAAGTGAACGGAGAACTCCACACATGTAGAAGAAATAAAGTTAGATACACAGTTTCCTACTGATTGTATATCTTGAGTGGCAGATGTCTCGTCCAATCAGCGGTAAGAATTCCATTTGCAAACTATACCTACCTGTTCCGGTTTGTGTGAATTGTCATTGTGTTTTCTGTTTTGTTATTTTGTTTTCTGATTTGTCATTTTGTTTTGCACTTCTCGGCCACCGTAAGAAACTCTCGTGTGATATACAAACTACAGCCATGTATTACAAGCAGAGCTGAAAATAAAATTATGGCAATAGGTTCAGTAGTGAGTGCAAGCTGTTACATTTAAATAGATATGAGATTTCATGTTCATTAATTCAAAGTAGACACAGTAAAAAATGGCAGAGTAAAAGGTAGTTTACTGACTGAATTTAACATGGATCTGGTTTAATCAACAGAACCAGTACACATATTAAATGACTATACTGCTGGATCATACAATGGACTTCAGCATAAGGATTATTCCATAATGGACAAAAATTTGCCAGTTGCCAATTTGGCAGTTTTTGCCAGTTGCTTTGTCCTTTTCCAGTTCTTGAATTATTGTTTATTTCTTAACATTTTTTTCATGTCCTCAGTTGACAGTTTAATGTCACTTGTGGGTCTATCTCCAGGAGGGCAATAAAAATGTGTTCATGCTCTCCTAACTCAGGCGGAGTCTATTCTCTGATGTTATTTGATCAAAATATCCAGCTGAATTCTCCCCTGCTGGTGGCCAGGTGTACGAGACCCGCTGACCACAAACTATAATATTACTAAATAGTCCCAGCTGTCTCTCTTATGCTCACTAATATCAAAACGTGTGATGGGTCTTACCCTCAACACATAAGCCCCATTAGGGAAGTCCCCAAACATCTCCATCCTGAGACAAACTTCACAGTAAATTAGTCACAATTAGCAAATGCGACATTGGTGCTCCGGCCCCACTAATGCCATTACGAACCCACCCAATCATAACTTACAGTCTACTGGATCATTTCTCAAATCAATGATCTTGGTAAGTACTTCTAAAAGGGCCCTATTGCCAAATCAGCTGGATGCGTCCAATTAAAAGGAAATGGGGGGAGAAAGGGAGGAGGGTTAGGGTTGATTAGCAGTTAGCTTCAGGGCAACAGCATTATTATGCAGCGAATGGAGCTCAGTCAGAGTCAGGTTAAATGCTTTTAATTCACAAAACCAAAACCTCCCCCCACTGACTTTCAGAAAGAGAAGAGTGATAATGATCAGTGTAGATATAGCAAACAACATTAAGAGCAGAAACAGATTATCAAGCTGAGTACTAGAACATAGATTTCACTCCTGTAGCTGTGCCAATGAGTTTGCAAAATAATTTGCAATTAAAACTTATTTTTAGTGTTTACCTTCTTGGAAGATATTAATTAGTAATTTAGTCATTTTCATTCAGCATTGTAGCTTTCTCCTGATCACTTAAGCAACTAATGGAACAACTTTTTCCGTGCTTCTGAGGAGATAGACATTAACAATATTTACCTTCTGCTTCGGGTTTTGTTTTAATCTGAACATTGACAATGACTAGTCTATGTAAATAATAAAGGTTGTCTTAGCTAACATTAATTAATCCATTAAATTATATTAAGAAATGTTATATTAAGAACTGAACTTACTGAATGTTGGTTTCCATGAATTTTGTGTTGCTAAATCATAATGATGGTTCAAATCTTATTGATTGATGATGGCTTAAAAATTTATATATTATTAAAATAATACAATTATTATTATTTATTATTATTATTATTATTAGCTTAAATATTATTAATAATAGTAATGTTATTATTTGTAATAATTTTAATAATAATATTTACTTGCTGAAGAACTTCATTTGTTTAGGTTAATGCATTAGGTGCATTAAGTAATGTAAAGTATTATTAAATGCATTATATTTACTTCTATTTCTACTGGTTTTAAGCTATTGTATATAAAAGTGAATGACAGAATGAATGACCAGCTGGAAAGGTAATAAAAAATGATTCTCGAACACCGGTTTAACCACTGTTTTTGTTTTATGTAGCATATGCTGTATGCCTGAAAGCTATGTGGTCCTGTTCAGTAGAAATGTTTTAAAGACTATTCCTGTCTCTGTACTTGTATTCTTGTAGCTTGAAGCATCCCACCTCAAACCTCACAGTTTAATCTAGAATAAATACGCATATTGCTACTCCATACAATGTTTTCCACATAAAGCATTAACCTGCAGTGTAGCAGGACTCCATAATGACACCTCGCTGTTATTCTCTCCCACAATCCTATACACACCAGATCAGTCCAGATCAGTGGAAATCGCTTTCTCTCTCTGCAGGCCCGTGGCCTCCCGGGAGTTTTAATAGGTGGTGTAGCTGTACGCTACGCTCCAGCACTCCACCCAGGCACCAGGTACCCAGGCTGTACCACCATGAAATTAAGGAGAAAACATTCACGCCGGTGGATTAGCTTTTAAAAAGCAGCCTAATGTAGCATGAAATGCTGCGGCCATGCTCCGCCGATCAGATGCACGTGCATATGACCTATTTTCACTCTGTTTTGTCTCTTGCTACTTTTATCCTTCCCCCCACCTCTTCTCAATCCCCATCCCTGCACATATCAACATCTGGATACTGAGAACATTTAGCTGGTAATTGTTTTGGGCTTTTATTATTCTGATGGCTACAGAGAAGGCATGTAGGGTGAGGGGTAGGGTAGTGCTGAAAGGAGCAAGCTGAGACTTGTACTATGCGTTCACAAATTCAATATTCTAAAACATATTCTCTCATTTTAAATGATTGGTGAATCATTTCAAATTAGAGAATATGTTTTAGAATATTGAATTTGACCATGGTTAGTGCCTATGAACTGTTACATTATTTACATTTACATTACATATGATCCAAGTGACATTATGTCTCTTGGATCATAATTTCTCTAAAGCTATCATTTTTCCTGTCTTAGCCAACTTTCTCTCTCTTTCAAGTCAAGTCAAGAAGCTTTTATTGTCATTTCAACTATATATAGCTGACGCAGTACGTAGTGACATGAGACAACGTTTCTCCAGGACCATGGTGCTACAAAAAAACAACATAACAACAGTATTTAACTCAAACAAATGACAAAACCAGATATTTATTAGTTGTACAGTATTAGAAGAGAAGACCACAGTTATTGGCCTCTCTTGACTATTGTTTAACCACAGCTAAGCTCAACACATCAACCAGACTGTGACAGATATGCTGCAGAGTTCTCATATTGTTTAAGAAGGTCCATGATTGCTTTAAAAGTCTCAGTGAAGCAACTTATTGACATAGCAGGAATTTTCCAAAGCAGTTTCTGAGATAGTTTTGACAATTATCCTACAGTACTTCTTTAAATGTATTTTAAAGTTTTGTAGTTTTTGGGTGACATGATGTTATTATGCCACCTGATGCTAGAAACTGTTACAAGGGGTTTAAACAGGCCAGGGACTGTAGTTAATCTTGCATGCATGGCAAACTTGTTTGCATGTGGCATTCACAAGGAATACACAAGTGTACATTTCTGTTAACCCAGTGAAAAATTTAGAATGCATTCAAATGCAGCAATGTTTGTCTGTTTGTGCATAACTGTATCATCAATCAGGCATAACATTATGAGCACTGACAGGTGAGGTGAATAACGCTGATGATCTCCTCATCATGGCATCTGTTAGTGGGTGGGATATATTAGGCAGCAAGTGAACATTTTGTCCTCAAAGTTGATGTGTTAGAAGCAGGAAAAATGGGCAAGAGTAAAGATTTAAGCGAGTTTGACAAGGGCCAAATTGTGATGGCTAGACGACTGGATCAGAGCATCTCCAAAACTGCAGCTCTCATGGGGTGTTCCCGGACTGCAGTAGTCAGTATCTATCAAAAGTGGTCCAAGGAAGAGTGTGCTGGTGATAGGTGGCCAAAGCTCATTGAAGCACGTGGGGAGCAAAGGCTGGCCCATGTGGTCCGATAAAACAGAAGAGCTACTGTTGCTCAAATTGCTGAAGAACTTAATTCTGGTTCTGATAGAAAGGTGTCAGAATACACAGTGCATCAGAGTTTGTTGTGTATGGGGCTGCATAGCCACAGACCAGTCAGGATGCCCATGCTGACCCCTGTGCACCACCGAAAGTGCCAACAATGGGCACGCGAACATCAGAACTGAACCATGGAAGAATGGAAGAAAGTGGCCTGGTCTGATAAATCATGTTTTCATGGCATTACTTACCTGGGGAACACATGGCACAATGGGAAGAAGGCAAGCCAGCGGAGGCAGTGTCATGCTTTGGGCAATGTTCTGCTGGGAATCCTTGGGTCCTGCCATCCATGTGGATGTTACTTTGACATGTACCACCTAACTTAGCATTGTTGCAGACCATGTACACCCTTTCATGGAAACGGTAATCCCTGATGGCTGTGGCCTCTTTCAGCAGGATAAAGCACTGTGTCACAAAGCCAAAATGGTTCAGGAATGGTTTTATGAGCACAACAATAAGTTTGTTGAGTTGGCCTCCAAATTCAGGTCTCAATCCAATCGAGCAACTGTGGGATTTGCTGGACAAACAGGTCCAATCTATAAAGGCCCCACCTAGCAACTTACAGGACTTAAAGGTGCCAAATACCACAGCACACCTTCAGTGATCTAGTGGAGTCCCTGCCTCAATGGGTCAGGGCTGTTTTGGCAGCAAAAGGGGGACCAACACAATATTAGGCACATGGTCATAATGTTATGCCTGATTGGTGTATATTACAGTCTGCAAAACATTTCCTCATGCTATTTTCTATATACTGTATATTGTATATGTATATATTAGTACATAGTACATCTCAAGGAAGGACATCAGGCAGGCACCGACAGCAAAAGATTTGTGTCCACATATTAAAAATAATAAATAAAATAAAATAAAATACTTCAGTAAGTAAATATTTTTAAGTAAGTAAAATAAAATAAATACTTTAAATATAGTAATATTTGATATAAAATATATATTATAATATACTAATATTTTTTTTATTTGTCCAATTATCTTTGAACCTGTAAAAATGGAGGAACTATGTAAAAAAGGCAGAAATAATTCGGTAATTCTAATAAATTATTTTTTTTTAAAAAGGAATAAACTCAATAAGTCATAGCAACTCACAGTTCAGAATTTGTATGAAAATGATATAAACTATTATAAAATCTAGCTTCATCACACTCACTCCTATAAAATCAAATCACATTACCATAACTTTTAAAATCCAATTATATCACCCTAACTCTAATAACATCCAACCATATCACCCTAACTCTTATTGTCAGGTTAAATAGGCAGAAGTGTATGCAAAAAGAGTGGGAAAGGACCACACAGACAAATCCAAATCACAAGGCAAAAAAATAATCACAAAACAGGCCAAGATCAGTAACTAATATTACTTTGAAATTGACTGAATGTGCATGGTCTGTTCATAGCTCAGGCAGCTATGTATGTAGGAGAAGTTTGTGGGCTGCACTGTGTTGTCGGTGGATTTGGGGATGACCTGACACTTATAAAATCACTCTAACTCTAAATCACCCTCATTCCCTTAGAAAATCAAACTACATTGCCCTAACTCTTATAAATTCCCACTAACATCACCTTTGCTTGCTCAGATGTAATTCTTCATATGATCGTGGATATGATACAGCTTGTACTTTATTCAATTCTTTGTAACACTTTATACTAGTATAAAGTATGTATAGTATGCTAGAATGTATATTAACACATGTATATAAGATATAGGCAGTGTGATACTTCCTCCAAAAATAGGTATTTCTACACTAATCATAGATACTGATGACTCTAATAACTTTGATGAAATTATTCATATTGTCAGCTTCAGTCAACAGATAGAAATTCATAGCCCACTCGATATGAGTAAATGTCATTTGAAAACTCATTATTTATAAACTCATTATTATAAGCACTGTGCAGTAGAATAATGAATATATATTATTGGAAGAGAATAAGTTTGGTGGAGGAATGTTGAAGAGAGTTCTGGGCATATTCCACCGATGGGAGGAACTGATCTCCTGATTCGTCTTGGCTGTTGACTTGTGGGTAATAGCCAGACATTTAGATCCCCAGTTTCTCAAGTAAGCCACACCAGACCTCTGATGTAAACTGGGCCCCCTGTTACTCACATTTTCCTTTGGTATTCTAGGTACCTGAGTATTGAGATTAAATTTTTTCTGCTGTCTGAAAAGCTGTGTGAGGCAGGGGAAAGGTGCCAGGCAGAGGGCTTAGAAAATCAGCAATCACCGCTTAATTAAACTGGGAAGCAGGGAGATCAGCGACAAAGTGATGGCTCAGTGGGACCATGGTCATAGAGGTGTGGGTAGCAGCCAAAGCTTGCCTACTAACAGGGTGCAGGTTACCTTGACCTGGGCACATACTCAGCAGGATTACAGAAATTTGTTTATGACAAGTCCAGTCAAGAAGCTTTTATTGTCATTTTGACTATATATAGCTGATGCAGTACACAATTAAGTGAAACACCATTCCTCCAGGACCCCGGTGCTACATAAAGACACAGAGCTGCATAACACAACAGTAATAAGGGCTAAAAAGTAAAAATGAACCTATCATATAAAGTGCATGTGTGCAATCTTGTGCAAACAGTGAAAGACATGAGACAGTGCAAAAAATACATTACACAACAAAACAGATACATAAAACAAAATAGCGCTGACCAGTATAACATATCATAGAACATATCAGGCCATCAGTACTAAGGTATGGGCCCATGTGATCAATTTGTCTCCAAAAGTGGATGGCACAAACATTTTCCCCACTGAGCAGAATCTGGGTGTTCTCACCTCTGGGGCATTGTCAATTTCTCTGTTTAGGCCCCAATTCAGGGTTCCCTTAGGCAGGGTGTATACCTCTGTGCCTTCAAAGGGTGAGCTGGTATAATTGGGACAGGGATTCATACTTGGAATTTATGGAGCCAGGGTAATAAAGACAGAGTAAAATCAAATCTTGTGAAGGATAATCCTCAGCTCGCTTGATGGGAGTTCAATCTATTGTGCTCAGTATAGATGGTGAACAAGAGTCAGTTCCCCTTCAGCCAGTGTCACCATTCCTCCAGCCAGTCCAGCCTGACAGTGAGGAGCTCTTGAATACCAATGTCTTATGTAACCAATGTGCAGTACATGCAGTCCATGGTTGGAGGAGTATATAAGAATGTTATCAATGTATGTGATGACAAACTGTCCCAACATATTCCAAAAGGTTTCATCACTGAGGTAATGAAAAACTGGCATTGCTGGAATTATTGCCATATGGAATTGTGCAGTACTTAAAGCGGCCAGAGGTGGTGCTAAGTTTTTCACATGTCAACCTTTCTGGATATGAATCAGGGTGTACAGAAAATTTTGGCATCCCATAGCTGTTCAAGATCTGCTGGAAGGATAGTGGTACTTGACTGTGACTTAAATAAGGCTTTGGTAGTCGATATACTGTATGGTCAGAAACCACCTCCTTTCTTCTCTACAAAGAAGAAGCTAGCAGATGCTGGAAATGAAATCCTGGTACTCAGGAGGAATTTCCACTTGGACTTGGGAATCTGGGCTCTTTATGGTGGTGACAATAGGCATGACAGTGACCAGCACACATTGTTCTTTCCAAGACATCTGAGGGTTGTGGATCTGCATTCACAGAAAACCGTGGGTCTGCTGGGAGCTTGGTGGTGATGGTAATAATGAGAGAGTACTCCCCTGGTACGTAGATTTGATAGGGCAATAAGCTACTTCAATACAAGAGTAAAACTTGATAAACATAAGACAGAATAAATAATTGTTTAATTATGTGAACAATGATGTGTAAACAAATCACAAATTCCAGTATAGTGATGAAATAACTCTCAGGGTTGTCTTTCAGTTAAACTGCATTCAGTTAAACATTTAGAATTGCTTTTATACTGCAGGTACAAAAAATTGTGAAAACATCATTTTTCCCAGTGCTTTTTCCCAGTAGAGTATTACCATCTTTCTCATTTACATTGTTTACTTTAAATAGTGGACAATTATCTGTTAAAATATAATGCCTACTAAAGGTCATTGTAAGGCTTAATATGCCAAGAGAGTAATGAATAACTAATGAGAAATGTATATGTATATCATTACTAAGTCAAAATCATAATCATAACTCAAGCATTTTTTTTTTATAAATAAAGTCCTGTTTTTACACATTCATGTCCAGTCTAATTTCTTACAAAACACTTGTACAGCAGTGTTGCTGGGAATAGAATGCCATGTCTGAAATCTTTTTCCATTATTAAGAATCAGATACATGGTTGTCTTTGTGGCTTTTTGTAGTTTGCTTCAGGGCAGTGTTACACTCTGGGGTTTGCCCTCTATGTAGTTTGCTAACCTCAATAATAATAATCCAATATTGCAAATATGAAGACTCAGTGTAGTAAGACAGGAATATTAGCCTATATTATTTCCCATATGTATGAATAAATGTCTGGAAATGTGTTTGCCTGCTAGGTTATGCTGAGATTTGGATGGATTTACTACTCACAATGTGTTATTAGCCACATTGTGACACTTCAGAGGTCAAGGGATAGTGGCATGATAAAGGACATCATTAAATGTATTATTATTATGAATGTGTATAGCTGGACAGAACCTGAATCATTCACACTGGTTTCATAGTACATGAAATGCATTCACTATTAAATCCTAGTATATGTTTTATATATGTTTCATAATTTTTAAAATATCTACAAGTTCAGAGATTGCAGTCAAAAAGGTGTCCTTTAATTCTTGCAAAATACAGAAGGAATATACGATAGTGAAGAAATTAAACCAATAATTGAAATGTACAAGAGACTGTTTTTTAAATATATCCAATTCTTTTATGACCCTGTTATGACCCAATCTACATTTTTATTAAACATACACACAGATGCATCAATTTCTCTGTAGAATTTTTTTTTAATTCCTTGTACCTATCGCCCTGTTAAATAGCCTTACTGGCCCTAAAATGCTGCATTAATTGTAACTCTCAAGTTTAAGCCAAGAGGTTCACATCAATCAAAGTCTCTGCATGGCCCCAGTTTTCTTTGGTAAGGTGACAGGGCTTCTGCAGACACCAGCCTAATAGCTATTACATGCTAATGATGCTAAAGACCATAGATAGTCTCTAACGTTTCTCTCCGCAGGCTGTCTTATTGTTCCCCAAATGCCATTTTGTTCTCCTTTATAAACATGCAATACTAATGATGTTCTTTGCCAGAAACCAGTATGTAAAAGTGCAGTGATGAATGGGAAGATTTGGGCAGCGTGGCAAAACAGTAATGGTCGGAGAGACAGAGGGGAAGACAAGCAAGTCTGGGGCCCTCAAATGATATCTAAGACAAATAATTATGATAAACATGTTATTTTGCTCCACCAGCGACTGCACATTACCTAATGATGTTCAATGGCAGTAGTAAGTGATAAAGACAACAAATACATTACTGCTATGCATCGCAAATGGGAGTCCCCAAGGAAAGCCATCTGAATTTCAAATTTTGTTGCCATGCTCATTTTTCATAACAGAAAATGCATGTGGAGCAGCGCATTTCAAACAACTGTGTACTTAATGTGTAATGTTTAATGTTCTCAATGCAGGCCATTTAGGTATATATGTATTTATTCTTATAAAATGTGCTCTACTTACGGTTGTCATGCAATATATATCTTTATATATATATATATATATATATATATATATATATATATATATATATATATATATATATATATATATATATATATATATATATATATATATAGGCAGTGATATAATACAAGTCTACTTCACACTAAAACTCTAGCTAAAGTAGGTAGTGCTAAGTAAATCCAAAATGAAATGATACCGAAATGCGCAATTTGATTTGGATTTAAAAGTAAGGGCCTCTATTCAGAGCGCAACAGTGGTGCTTTCATTCTGCAATGAATTAGTCATTAAAGTAAAACATTGGTGCACTCTGATCCTCTTTGAGAAGGAAAGGCTGGCAGAGAAGCGAGTGAAGGCATGACAATGTTGAGTCTTTAGAGACAACAGTCATGGCCAGCATTAGGACTGGACTGCCATTGTGTAGTGGAAAATAGCAGGTGGATATGACATTGGATCCGAATGAGAGAGATGGAGGAAAAAGAGAGTTTTGGACTGTGTAGATATTTAGGAGGGAACAGGATCTGTAATAAGAGGGACCCTGAGCTCATACAGCACCTCTTTGTTGCTGCAGATCCACAAACCTGTCAGCACTGTTCATTTAAGCAGGCCAGGAGAAACTCCCAAAGGTAAACTCCCAGAAAGAAAACACATTTAAAAAAACCCTGCAGTTTGACAATGAAAAAAATAAATAAATAATAAAGTTAAATAAATAGTACTTAAATATTTTTAACTGTAAATGGACTGTTGATTTTTTGCTCTTTTTCAAACTTGTAGCATGTGAATGTGATGGTCAAACACAGGATTTTTCTTATGCCTTATTAAGTAAGGCCTTAGGTCCCAGTAGCCTGTGTTTGAAAATATATGGCATTTTAGATATATATCAAACATGTAGCTTTAAAAAGCATGTTTTTAAATGTAAAAAAAAATGGAAATGTTCAAGTTCAAAAATTAACAAATGTTTCCATTTTTCTCTGCAGTAGTATATAGTATACACTGCTTCCTTAAATCAGGTCTGGAGACTGAGTGCTTCATAGCAAAACCTCTTTCCTTTGATCCTATTGCTACTATTCTGTTGTTTTGTTGTATGTTTTGAAAACAGTAGAAATATCTATATGGTCTGTTAAACCAAAGCACATGGACAGATAGAACCCAGAGGGGGCTTGAGCCCTTGCCCTTTTACCCTCAGTCTGTATAAGTGCCCTCTTGGCTGCCATGTATTATAATTACAATTTATATGGTCTTCAGGTGGCTCCTGGAGCAAAGATGTAGCCTGGAGTGCACCTGAGACCCAGGGATTCAAACCTGGCAGCAGCACTGAACCGGATCCACTTCAGTGAGGCAATTGGCTCAGACTCATCTGGGAATAAAGTGGACTTGGTAAACTTAAGTTCCAAGTGCTTTATTGCTATTGAGCACCACTTGTTTTTGTGTTGCAGCTTTCATCAGGTTAGCTTGAAAAACTCATGCTTTCCTTTGTTAACAGTTTAATTATGAAAACACTAAACAGGATTCATGATCATGTGCTTGTGCTATGTGGCTCATTTTGTAAAATTGTTATTGGTGAGTACTATAATTATGACAATAGCATTAATCTGTATTTAAGGTTTTTTTTTCCTCAATAAAAATGACTGATTAAGCCCTATTAAAGTTAATTGTATCTTAGTACATTTCTCTACACTAGAATGTATGTGTTTTTAAATCTTTTTCCATGGAACTCTGGAGTAAAGATTATTTTTCCAACATAATACAAATATTCCAATATTAGGCTAATTATTTAAATATGTACAAAAATATTTTGGTTACATTTTTACCAACAGAATACGTTAGGTCACAGCTGACATATTTATATTGTTCTCTTGAGCTTCAGATTCAGTTAATTCAACAGTCCAGTCAAATAGACTAATAATAAATAAATAATCACCAACTGCTGGCTGATTCAAGTGGTCTATAGTGTCACCACTGCAATAAAAAAAAAAAGTCTTTATGGAAACATGGTTTGCTGTATTAACAAGTAAAATATTCAACTAAGATTTTTAATAATTGTAAATACAATTATAACTTTTACAGTACAAAACATTGCTCTGTGAGCAATTATTGTTCTGCTTGTTAAGACTAAAATAGTGATTGGCCCCTTTCTTTTTGTCTTTAGAGGACACACAAATGTACTAAGCTGCAATGCTTTGTGATAGGCAAGTTATATATTTAGTCATTAGCCTGTGGTTATATTGTTTGTTTTGCAATAGACCTATTTGAACATTGATCTAGTTATCCTACAGATACCAGTTGCTGTCTGCCTAAAGCAATCTGGGATAAAGTGTCCCGCTTTAAGGAATCATGGTAGTAGTGGGGCTTGTTCAGCTGGGACTAAACCGTTTGGTCCTAATTTGATGACCACTGCACCACCTCAACCTCTATGGACTTTGCCAGAAGGAAAGAGGTGATATGTGCACTACAGCTGTTTTTCTGTAGGTCAGTTGGCTGCCTTTGCTTTATTGTAAATCTCACACAGGTCCACAGATGATGCAAAGCCCCTGTAATTGCTTTTGGTAGATAGATTAGCTTGTTGTTGTTGCCAGCCAGTATAATCTTACATAGGACACAAAAATAAATCTAGTGCATGTAATCTGTCATACCAAAGTTCATCCTTATTATAAACAAAATCTAAGTGGGTTACCTAATGATGGAAATTGTCACTTAATGTATTATTGCTTTTTAATAGTTCTACCTGCAACTTACTCTTGCTTCCAGATGGGTCATAAACCTGCAATAGTTATTCCCCAGTTCAGGCTAACATTTTCCTAAGTAAACATGCATGGCCTATTAGTATTTCAATTCAAAGTGTTGTCTATTTATGTTTTTGTTTGGTGTGTGTTTTCTAGTGGCAAATGATCTGAATGTCTGATATTGTTTTCTTCAAATAATTGTGTCAAGTTGTTTAATAGGATCACTGGTGGGCTCTGTACCCCTACCCCAACCTTGAACATTGAATTCGCACTGCCAAAAGCCATAAGTGAAAGCCCCTTTTCAGTTGATTTTTTATTTTATTATTCTTTTTTTAATTAATATTAGTTTATTTATTATTAGTTGTTGAAAGTGCACAAAAGCGCAGAGTCTTCCTCTGTACACATACACACTGGGCTCTATGAAAGGCTAATATGATACGATTAATATGATATTTCTGTAAATGCCATACTGGTTATTGAGTGAAACAGGCCAGTTTCAGAACATACATTAACCATTCAACAACATTAAACTGTGTTGTGTCAAGGCAATTCCATGAAAACTTATTTTGGTGGTTAACCTTCATACATGTAAGTCACTACAAACACATTTATATTCTGAATGACTTTCTTCTAATTAGCTCTATTCTAATTTTATAAACAATAAAATAATCTCAGTTTATTCAGTGAACACTGAATCTAGATCAAGATGTTGCTATGGTTTGATGCTATGTTTTTTCTTCTAGAACCAATCCCCAAGGTAAAGCAAACATATTACAATCTATATTCTTGCTCTGTTGCCCCTTGAATTGTCCTTGATGCTGAAAGTGTGTCATAATGGTACCAATGGGACACCCATTTAATCTGTCTTTCAGAAAGAACACAGATTTTAAAACAATCAACTGCTATCAACAAAGCACTCTGCCAGGCATCTGCTCTGATGTTTCCTCTCTCAGTTTTATTCTCTGAGATGGCAGGCCATGCTTTGCCACATAATGATGTGTTGTGTACAGAGAGACCAAACATTATCAAATGCAATATTTTTATTCTTGTCTGACAATAGTGCCAGCTATGCTAGTCATCGGTTTAAATTAACATGCTCATATTAATAAATTATAGTTCTACAGTTCACAGGTACTTGTATGTTGACAAACCACAGATCTAAAAACATCATCAATGTTGTGAAGTTTTCTGTCACATTTTTTTTTTTTTTTTAGAATTTTTAGAAGGAGTCTTTATTGTCAGTGCTTTGGAACAGTCAGCTGAAAAATACCTGAAACATAAGGAATACAATTTTATGTGCAGCTGATCGAGTTGGGACAAAACACCTCAACAATCAACAAGGACAAATGTGCTATAGACTGAAGGCATTTCAGGTTTTATTTGTAAATGTGGTTTTAAAAAAATGTGCAAAAATATTGGAACATGTGACTGACATGTCCAAACATTTACTTTTGGTTTTAGCATTCAGTTTCATCTAAGAAAGCTGTATTTGTTGTTAACCCAACATAAATATCACAGAGAATGAGAAAAGTAAGCTATTTTGAAACTGAGAAATAAAGGAAACTCCATTAGAGCCATTACACAAGCATTGGGCATAGCCGATACAACTATTTGGAATGTCCTGAAAAAGAAAGAAACCAATGGTCTACTGAGCAGCAGTCACTGAACAGTTGATTACAGAAACATTGTGAGAGCTGTAAAGAGCAACACATAAACAACAGTCTGTGACATCATCAACAACCTCCACATGGCAGGGGTGAAAGTTTCACAATCTACCTTTCAAAAAAGACTTCAAGAGTAGAAATATAAAGGCCATACCACAAGAGATGCAAATCACTCAGCAGTAAGAATCAGAAGGCCAGAATAAAATTCACAAAGAAGTACAGAGAGGAGCTAAAAGTTCTAAAAAGTGAAAAGGCCAAAGTGTGGAGGAAGAAAGGACCTTATTGTAAGCAAGATATATGCAACCAAATATTAAGTGTTATTTACTTTAATTTACTTTAAGACATATTTGTTCCTATACTTTTGATTGCCTATAAAAGGGTGGTCTGATACAACAGGTTTTATGTTGTTTGTTGTTTAACACATGTAGGTGTAAATTCCAGGAAATAAAAGCTGAAATCCTAAACTTTCATTCCATATCTACATTATATCCATATTTATATTATATCCATATTTATATTTTTAGCCACTATGACAGATGAAAGTTAATAAGTTAAAAATGGAAAATGCAAGAAAATTATTTATCCCATTATCCTATAAAGTTGTATACAGAATGTCCATAATGGATGCCAAATTGTACAGCAACCATGTTATGTTTATTTGTTAGCACTTTCTCATTAACTGCCTCCTACTGTAGTTCACAATTCAAGTCACGGTCCAAGATCCCACTTTGGTAGTGACCAATCTTTAACTGCATGCATTACATAGCTGTATACCTCTTACCCATGGTGCCCGTGACCTCTTCCATGACTTTTTTCCTTTTTGTTCTCCTGCAAGTCTCCTCTTCTCCCTTCACTAATTATCCTGCCATCTGTCCCACTCTTTTCTTCACAACCCTCATTTCTCCTCTCAGTAGGACTGATATGAGTGTACTGTTTTTTTTTCTTGTGTGTGTGTGTGTGTGTGTGTGTGTGTGTGTGACCGAGAGTGAATGAAATTGAATGAGTTTCTCCTTATCATTCTGTTTGATCTAGTTTACAATATTTTCTGATGTGCTGGGAAAAGTTATGTTTAAATGCTGTAACATTTAATTATGGAAGTAACACTGCAAATATTAAGGACAGCTACTTCCATGAAAAACTATAGCCATGTATACAGAAGGTATGTTTCCTGTCAAAGTGTATGAGACACAGTTAGTTACTTACTTTTCCTCTTTGAGCCCTTTAGAACATATTATCCCACTAAAGACAATGTAATATTACAGTTATTGTCTTTTTTTCCCCAAAATTCCCAGCCCAACTAAAGACCAAATAAAAGACCTGAAACTAGCCCTAAATAAGACATCACCCATTTTTCTTCATTTTGTTTTTTTTACCTTTTGTGGAGTATTTACTGACACAACATTGTACTGCATTATATAATATAGTCAATTATTGTATTTTTACAGTATATCATATACACATTTAAAATAAAATACAATCCACATTATGGTTGTGGCTATTTGGTAACCACTTACTGTAACTGAAACAAGACACAGCTGAGCAGTCCAGCAGACACAACCAACTAACCTCTAAAATCTGCTCTTTGCACTGTTTATAATATATTTTTGTAAAATAATAAAACAGTATTTTGCTAAAAAAAAAATTAATACTGCAAATTACAGCAATTTTATACAACGTTCACTGTATCTAGTGGCTGTTACACTTTAAACACACTCTGCTCATCAGAGAAGGCATCCACATAAAAGCATATCCATTTATTTACTGTCCATCAATAACAGTTGCTTTTTGTTATGATCTTTTAACAATACTCACATGAGAGTGCACATACATGCTATAGGTGGAATTAACTTAAGTTAATAGCAATCAATTATGTAGTAAAGCTTAACACAAGCAGGCTCATTGTGAAAAACTATACTATAATTTTCCTACACCAGTCAGATCAATAGGCAGGGGACAATACCTGAAGCATTGAACTGAGTGTCTATTTGCAAAACATTGACAAATTCAAAGCAGTGTGCCAAGTGGCAACAATAACACACTATAGCTCAGATAACTATAGAAATCACTTAAAATGATATTCTAATCATATTAATGAATGTGTTAATAATTAAAACATTAGACTAAAAATTATATAACACATTTAAAAGGTAACTCTTTTTAGGGTGCCAGAGTTGAACAGCAGCACATGTAGTGTTTCACCTCACATTGCCAGTGCCCCAATCCAATCTGGGTTACTCTCTGTACATTATCTTTCTTTGTACTCACGTCCACAAAACATGCTGGCAGATGGATTGGTATGTTAAATTGCCCATAGTGGTGAATGTATGTGAATGGTGCTTCCCATGTACTGGCATCCCATTCAGGGTTTGTTCCTGCCTCATGCCCAGTGCACCTAAATTGTAAAGGTAGTCTGATGTTTGTGTTCCAGATCTTTGGTGAACAAAAACAAAAGCCAGTATTCACTTTACAAAAATCTGTTTAATTCCATTTTCCTTTTTGCTATTTATTATTCTATTATTATAATCCTATTTTAACTTTTATATTTAAATATTATTCATCCAGGTAATAATTCTAGATGAACTGGTTACCACTTCATTCACTATTCATTCAAATCATGTCACTCTACAAATATACCCTACTGCTACACTATAGAGAATGTCATTTATGTCTGAGAAAGGTTTCTACAACATTGTTCTAGAGAGTGTAAGGATGCTTATGAATCATTTAAGAGGTTGATTAAAGGGTTGTCTTGTTCTGGGACATTGTGTAAGGGTTCCTCTGAACAGAAAGCACTGTAAAGTCAGGACCAAGGACAGCGACCTCAGCACCACCCAGAGCGGTGAAAAAAGTACACATGCTCCATGCATACAGACTGAATAATCTATGACTGAAGGCGAGTGATTGCCTTAAACCCACCCCACACATAGAGAGGGGGATAATACTTGCCACCACAGAAGATGGAGACAATGGATGAGGGACTACAGGTATAATCTATACAATGATTCTGTTGTTTTTTGGAATTAGTGCAAGTTATCATTCAGGGCTCCATACAGTACATCAGGTTCAAAGTAAAACAAGTTATTTTGGCTTCTGAATACTACATTACTTAATCAGTCAATAAACTATAAATAAACACAACAAAATTGTAGAGTAAAGGGAATGTCAGAGTAAATCACAGGTAATCAGGTAAATGTTTTTTGTGAATCTATTCCTTTGCAAAATGAGTCTGTAGCTTTCATGTTACATGAGGTTCAGTTACTATAATTGTCATATATGTTTTGCTTTTAAGTTCTGAATTTAATTATATGTGCACACACACACACACACACATACACGCCCAAAGGCAGGTAACTTGTCCACTCAGTCTGAGACAAAGCCCAAGGTAAAATGGATTCTGTACAGTAGGATTTTTTTATAAAGGAAAAATCATTTCATCTGTTATATTTGTTTAGATTTTATTAATTTAGGTTTAGTAAGGTCTACCACAGTATGTGAGGCCTCCAATTATTCAGGTTTGTATTGGCCACTAGGCTGGTGATTATCTGTAGAGATATGCTACACTATGTGAATTACACAGTTATGAGAAATGACAGTGGCTCCTGGGTGGCTGGTGACCTCCTTCATATGAATAGCGTTTTCTAGTTTGACCAAATTTGTAATGGTTCCATGAAATCTTTGTGTAATAAAAGTAAACATCCCATCTCCATTCAATACATCTGAGCAATGAGCTCTAGAAAAATGATTTAGAAAACTGTTAGCTTGTTCTTCAGAGTTTCAAATGGAAATTGTTTTTGTTGTTGCTTTTATTTTGTTACATATGATAATATAATAATGTCAACTTAACTGGATTACTAGCTTTTAGGTTTTGGATGGCTGTAATGTCTCAGTTCCACTTCTGCTAGTGTGTTTTTGGTTGTAGTTGTTTGTTTATTAAAACAGTGTTTGAGCAGTGTTATGTTTACAGATCAGTTATTTGTATTCACTTCCCCAAATCTTCTCAAGGCCACGCCATCTTTTGGCATATATTCTTACATTTACTTCCTGAAAAAAAAAGTAAAGCATAATATTGTTACAAAATCAATTAGATATTTTAAAGCTGTTCAGGATTTTTGAGTTTGTAGCTTAGAACTTAGTTCTACCAAGTTGTGTAGTTGACATTGGTAATGTTAGTGCAGAAGCGGTTTAAAATCCTGTAAGTCACCAGGTATAAACAGTATTCCTTCATTTGTAGAATTCTTTTTTTTTGTCCCTAGATTGGATCACCATATGCTGCACCCTGATCCACTGAAAAGCTCACAGTGTACTGATTTTTTCCCATCAGAAACCACTGCACTGACGTGCCTATACACAGATATGGTATAGTTCTATAGTGATTAGCAAAGCAGATTGCAGCTCTGAAGCTTGTGCCCAGAAAGCTATGCAAACAATGTCAGATTTTGAAGCATCTGATGTTGAGACTAGGTGATGCTTTGCCAGGGGAAGGGGTAGCTGGGCATAAAATCTACCTTTCTATAAATAATGGTACCTATTTAATGTCAACATTTACATTTTCATTCCATTTTCACAAATCATTGTTATGAGCTATATTTAATCATCCATTTTTCCCAGCCCAACCATCACCTTCACTCTTGATGTTGTCTTAACATTTATTTTCTGAACGGATTTGTATTTAACCTGAGCTTACAACTGAACAAGCATATGCTTAATATGTTTAATAAATTACTAATGAGATGAATAAGTTCTTTTTGGTTAGTGAAGGCAGCCCCAGAGACTGGGATTGGGAGGAACCAGTTTAGATTTAGCCTGTAGCTGGACACACTCTTTTGAGAGGCTCTACAAATCTGCTGCTTGCCTCTCTCCATAAATATCAGTAAAGAGATTTGCATCACACAGTGTCTTCTCGGCAGTGTCAATGCCCTTAGGATCTGTGGGTGGAGAATTGTTAGGACAGATTTGTATCTAGTCTTTTCTTCCACAGCTATGAGATTATGATTCATTCTTGTTATTCTCCACAGATAAGCAAGCGGAAGTCTGACAGACATGAAGTGTCCTCCTCAGTCTCCTAAGGCACTGGAACACCGGTCATGTCCACCAGTGGGACAAAGCTGAGACACATATTTGAGACACAACATATGTTAGTCGACCTCTGCAAGGACCGCCATGCCTTGCAGGGTGAACGTCACTATCGTATTATGACACTGAAAATAAAAGAGTCAGGCTTGTGCCCCAAGATGGTCTTGCACAGCCCAGAAATAATATCAAGGATGCAGACATATTCAGCTGGTGACAGTTAGAGCAGGGACTTCAGAAACAATATGTCTGAGTTTCAACTTTAGATTGAATAGCCTGTGTGTAATTACAGGGGTTTGTCTAGAACAAATATTTCCTTTGTCCTCCGCTATAAACCAGTTGTCATTTCCAGTTTGCAAATAAATGAAAAGAAAAGTATGAAAAACATATAAATAGAGCAGGAAGAGCAAGGATGATGAGGGGTTGGCTGATAGGATAGGAAGAGGCCTGCAGCAATGTAGGGGCTGGATGTAGCTACAGATTGCCACTGCTCCCTATTTTCAGTGTTCATATTCATATTAAAGTGCAGAAAAGAGCAGACAGCGTCCTATAATGCAGTTACATTGTTGTTACAGCAAGGCAAAGACACCATGCCAAAAAGATGAGAATATAAAGATATTTTTATAAAAGAAGTCTTTAGTACTACTGAAAAGACAATTTGCTTCAATTTTGTTATCATCTTTAAGAGTATTATTACAGATTCACATAACTCTGCAAAAAATAATAAACTTAAAGTCATTTTTGGCCTATAGCATATTCAATAGCCAGTCCACTTTTTGGTGTTGGTTTTTTCCTTTTGACTACTGATTTTAGCTGAAGTTGATTTGTTCATAGGCTTCATGGAGTAAATTAGCCTCTTCAGCTCCTCTCTGTAATAACAATCTGGCAAAGGACGTCCAACTTTACTGATGAGTTTAAAAAAGATATAAAGACATTGAAGGGGGTGAGAAGGAAAAGGAAAGGGAGAGTTGGAAATGAAAGTGTGAGGAAGATTAAGGTGTAATCATGGTGGTCAGGTCAGTTATCATGGACAGAAAAAGAGACAGTAGCTGAAAGTAAACTGTGTTCCTGTTGTATCTGTGTTCTGGGCCCAAGGAGCCCTACTTAAATGAATCTGTTCGTATTAGGTGTGTGTGGGTTGTATATGTACGAGCTTTTCTGTATGTGCATTGATAAGTTTGCGTGTGTGTGGGTGTTGTGTGTCGGATGATCTGTGAAGAACGTCCTCTGCTGTATTAGGCTAAAGCAGGTCAGGGTCAGTCCTTGCTTGCCAAACAGGGGGTGAGATCTGATTGGCTACGACAGACTTTTGACAAGTAATTGTTCTAATCATGTTGGCAAAAGGGGATAAGGGGGTTGGGTGGAGTAGGGAGACATCACTGATCCTACCTCCCTTTGTATGTGACATTTCCTTCTCTTCATCATCTGTGTTACTCCTCTTCTGCCTCCATCGTCCATGCAGATCTGCAGCTTCATTAGAGCAGTCAGCTTTACAAATGTAGGTGCAGATCTAAATGCAGCCCAAGCACCATGCACAGTTGGTGATAGAAATCAGGGCTGGATAACGAAACAGATGGACAGTTACAACTTGACCCTGGCAATGAAGAGATGGCGCATTGAAATTAATGAGTGACCTCTTGTTTGGTTCCAGTCAGAAAAAAAAAAATCAAGAAGGGCCAGTGGTCACTATGCATGCATAGTCTCTTCTTCTGTGTGTGTCTATATGGACAGGTGTGTGTGTGTGTGTGCGTGTGTATTTGTATGGTTTGGGAACGGGGGTGAGGGTGCAGGGGGGATGTATAGGTATATTACCCTGTCAGCTCTGCTCATAGGTAGTGCACTGTTGAGCCACTGTAATGATATAAGTGTTGTCAGCAGAGACAGCCTGAGTTGGCTAGACAGGGGAAAAAGGAGAAAATTGTTAAAGAGATTGAAGCACTGATCAGACAGCTTTGACAGGAATAAAGTCAAGATGAGGAGGGCCACTCCTGGTCTAGTGTGTCTTGATATAGAAGTAGGTAAAGATATATGTGTGTGTGTGTGTGTGTGTGTGTGTGTGTGTGTGTATTATTAAACATAGTAGTAGTAGTAGTATACAATTGAATTGTATTCAATTATTATAATTATAATTCAGTTGTTACTATAATTAATAGTAGCAATAGTAATAGTAGTATGCAACTGTATTTACTACTAGTAGTAGTGGTAGTAGGAGTGATATACAATTTTGTCTGTTATTATTGTTAAAATATACCATATATAATATTAAGTATAGTATAAGTATTAGTATAATAAATATATATAACACTTTAACCCACCCATGTCATAGGAACTGCCATGTAACATAATGTTAGGTAGGCTCCTAAAATATTTTCAAAAATAAAACAAAAAATATTACTACAATATGGATGATAATCATTGCACATAATGGAGCAGTTCAGGGTTAATGGTCTTGCTTAACACCAGCTCTCTGGCAGACCTACATTTGATCATTACTAATTGTTTTATTATATGATACGCTCTTAGGAAAAATAGGTCAATCAGGCCTTTTTTGTATGGTTCTTTTTGTAGGGTTCTACATAGAACCTTTAAGAATTAACCTTTTTTTAACATAGAACCCTGAGGGACAGAACAATATAAGTATTTTTTTCTAAGAATGTATTCCATTTATTTCCTATAGATCAGAGATTTTATTATTTCTAATAAATATGCACTGGAATTGTGTATGTCCTGTTTGAATGGCAATCTGTCACTATATTATGACATCATCATTGGAAGTGCATACCAATGCAATACGCATCAGTACTTCCTCTCTTTAAGTGGATAATGCAAATAGGAAATCAACAGATGGACAACCTAAATGCATATGACTGTTTTTAAAGCCTCAATTCAATAAGTGCCTTTAGCCCTTAGGGCATGAGAGAGAGAGAGAGAGAGAGAGAGAGAGAGAGAGAGTATGGTTACAAACAAAAAAAATAGTAGTGCGTTTAACTTTCATTTATTTAAGTAAAAAAGACCTATGGGTCTGACTGATTTCAGATAGCTATGTAATGCAGGATGCACAAATAGCACACATTTTACATAATCTTACATAAGTTCCTCAAATACTTCATTGCTTTCTATAATGTCCATTTTTCCTGTTTTTTTTTCTCCCTCTGTCTCTCCACTCATGTTTAACTGTATTTCTTGTCTGGGATTCTGATTATCTGCACACTCTGAGACTGCTTTATGTTATTGAATTAAGCAGCTCAGCCTATAGCCAGAACCGCAGTGGGCTCTGTTTCATGCCTGTAGCAGAGGAACAGATACTCTAGGGCCCAGCCAGAACAAAACTCCCTCTTGCATTCCTCAGATGTTTTCCTGAGATATTCCATCCCCTGCATATTCAAGCATTGCAGCACCAAATCCCCTTAAACAATGAGATTTTCCAGCCTCCCACACAACAGAACTCCCTCTACTAATTTTTCTCAGGTGGTATTTTGACACCGCAAGTGAAGATTCTGCTTTTGTCATTTTATTCTTTGAGCCCTCAAGTAAGTACATTTATTCCTACTTGGAAATAACTAGGAAACATGAAACCCTCCTATCATAACTATGTACTCTATACTTTGTGTTTATTAGTTTTATTATTATTATTATTATTATTATTATTATTATTATTATTATTATTATTATTATTATTATTTTGGAGTCCTATAGTGTATAATATCATTAATTATTCTCTATTATCAAAAAGAAATGACACAAATAAAAAGCTATCAATCTGTTCAGGCCAACTCAGCACCTGGGCTTGACTGATGCATTCAGTATACACATATAACCTCTGATAAAGTAAGGTCACTAGAAGCATGAACCTAGGTTCAGATATCTGTCTGTCAAACACAATAAAGAAAACAGAGATGTAGATGCGTAATGTGGGTGTAGAGTGAAAGAGAAAGAGACATTGACTTTGATAGAGCCAAATGAATGGGCTGCTGTTAGTTCTGGGTCATTAACCCATTAAATTAGGATGTCACTGACACAGAAAAGTGGGAGGTGACAGGATGGCTCCTTGGCCCCTTTATAGTCCAGACCGTCAGTGGCAAGCATTTTCCTCCCAACATGAGTGCAACACACATGATCTAGGCGTGCCATAATTCTTAGAGAAGAAGGATCCTTACTCAACAATGGATTTATGCCCTTACAAAACAGCTTCAGAGTGAAACAGGGCATTATAGAAAGAACTGAAATGTTTTGACAGTGTGGTGAAAAATCAGCCATCCTCTAATCTGGTTTGAAAACACTGATAGGCCTGTAATGTAAAGGCCACTAAATTGTGGCTGCTTGTATGGAGACCAGATTTCCTTGAAGTTCTTCCACTTCTTTCTCAGTCACTCATGTTTCTTTGTGTCATTTACTGTTGCCATAATGTAACACCATTGTGAGTTACAACACACCAAAAACATATCACACTCACTATGCTCTCCTCCTCTGCTAATGCCGTAACCAAGCCATTTTAATATTCGCTGGTTTGCAGCCCACCTTTTGTGCCAAGATCCACAACACAATTACAGATGTGTTAAACTTGTAGTACATCTGGTCTGGGGAAAGTGATTCTATCCTATTTCTTTGTAATCACCGAAACAAAGGCTGTTGGCGGCAGTGGGAAATGTAATTAGCTGCTTCTAGCTGGCTTTGGGGGCAGTAACACAGCCTGGTTAATGTTGTCATAGAGATGTTTGGGGAAAGGTATTGGCTGTCTGTGGCCAGCAAGGCCCAGGTTTATTCCCTCTTAATGGGCTTTGGGCTGAGCTCCCAGAGGAGAGTTTGGTTGACAATCTGACAAAGTTATCTGAAGATAAGTAGGTTGGGGAGAGAGAGAGAGAGAGAGAGAGAGAGACAGAGTACAGTCAAATAGTATCATTACACACACACACACAACTTATCCCTTTATAGAATTTGTTTCCACCATTACTTCCATTTGTGTCTTCATAATACTAGCTTTATTAGTCTTCATAAGTTTCGGTTTTCAATCTGTTGTCAATGCCATGGTCAGTCCTTCAAAACTTGAAACTTGAGATCTCTGTGATTTTACTCCTGTCTGAATTCATAATTAATTTTTAATGCATATATGTGGGGAAAACCCATATTTTTACATAATGAGACCTGTAGGTCTTACATACCTGTGTAACTCCTGGTAAAGATTCTGTCATATCCGGTAGAAAAGAGTTTAGACGAATGTTTTAAACAAAATTAAAGAAACCACATTAAACCAATTAAAATGTCGAACAATAAAATATAGGCAATGGTGAAAAGAACTTGTTAAAAAAAAGTGACAGGGGCTTTGGGTACGATTTTTCTTTTGTTTAGTCTACAAATCACCAAGCCTAACATTTTTGTATTGCTTGTATTGAAGAAAGCTGATGCATGGATTATGCATGGAATGTTTTTGGCAATGCATACATTGCATAGATTTTAATTACACAGTCATCGCTTGTACTGTGAATCAATCAAACTTTACCAATATTTACTGGTATAACAGACATACGGTATTTTGGGAGATGTTTATATATTGAACATACACATATGATACATATATTTGTGTATATATTGAACTGAAAATCTTAAGAAAATCTTAAACCCTGTTGGACTTGTGACCTTATAGCTTCAGTTGGGGAGGTTTTTTTTTTTATATGAAGCTAGCATCAACTGATCACCTTAATTAGGAGTCTTGGGAGAAAAATGATGAGTGGGAGGCTTCATCATCATAAAAACAACTGAGAAGAAATGACAAAGACACACGCAAAGAGTTCCAGGCCGACTGGAATCGGTGTACATGTTTGTGCGAGAGGTGCAGAAATTGATTTAGCTCCATGAGACAAAGAGTGTGTGTTAATGGTCCCTAATTCTGACTGGAACATATAGTGGAGTGATTATTCATTACATGCCCATTTCATGGTGCTCATCATTCTGTAGGCTTGTTTTTCAGACCAGCGGTGTCAGAATAGCCTGAGGAAACAGTGTGGAAGCTGAAAGACTCCGCTGCAGTTGAGCCAATTCACTGAGACTCAGCCTGGTGGGCTGCCCACAGAAATAAATAGAAAAATATGCTAAGGGGAACTGCCCAAGAATGCTGATGGACAATAATCTAATGTACTATTGTAAATCTAAGAAATGACTAATCACAATGTAGGACACATGGCACTTTAGGACTGCTTAGTATCTCTCATTGGCCACCTCAGTATGAACACCAGTACACACACATGCGCACACACACGCGTATATGTGTGTGTGTGTGTGTGTGTGTGTGCATTCATCATAGCTAGAGACTCAGCTGTCCCACCACTAAAATTGCCAATAAAGCTGAACTCATATAGATCATCTCAGCATTTCAGCAGGAAAGGATGGACTTGTCACCTAGACCATCTCTCTATTTCTCTCTGGCCTATAACACACACACACACACACAAACTTTATAACAGAAGTGAATGAACTCCTAAACACTTGAAAATTAATGCAGAGATGCATACAGGGCATACTGTCAAAAAAAAAGGCCACTCACCCTGGTACAATATGTTTTATATTTAGATATCAATATTAAAAGTGGATCTTTGATACTAGAGTATAACTGAGTGCATAGTTCAGAGATTTTAAAATATTTTCAAGCACAATGGCAATTACATTTGCATTAATCACAGTATTTAAGATTGCAGCCAAGGTCATTAACCTGATCTATTTTCTGAAGATGCTCCCTGGGTAGCATGTTTGCAGCCCCAAAGCTTGGAGTCCATTATGGATCAGTACATCATCAGCCACTCTCCTAATCTGAAAAAGCATAAAGTGTTATTTTAGAATCATTTTTCCATTACTATGCATTTGGTCAGAGGCAATTGTTGATAGGCATTTCCCTGATCCTGATGTGACTTGTTTCTCTCATTAATTCTTGATTTAAAGAGAGGTTGTCAGGCCACACAACAGCTTGGCTTTGCATGTTAGAGTTTTTCTGCATGTTAAAAAAAAAAGGAAAGAAAAGTAAAGTAGGAAACAAATAGCTTTCTTAGTAGTCTGTCCAGAAGAGAGTCCCATGATGGAGTAAATCTGAAAGAGCCACAGTGCCCCCTACTGGCTAAAGACTGAATGAGTTTATCTGACGCTCACATGTAACTAGTAAGAAGGTTTGTTTGTGTGTGTGTGTGTGTGTGTGTGTGCGTGTGTGTGTGCATTTGCCGTAATAGCCTAATTACCCTAGCAGGCATAGCAAAAGCCTGACTGTAATTCCTAAAATTTGTCCAAGTCACAGACAACCTGCGTGGCCAATGGGCAAGATCATCGGACATTTCACAATGTATAATAATCATAATCTTTGCTGTAGTTATTTTCTCTCATGAGAAGTCTTTTTGGTCACTCCAGGCTAAAAATTCACTGTGTAATTAAGAATCTTAAGTGAGTGCTGCTGGGTGAGAGCTACTTAGTTCATTTTGTGGCCTCCAGCATGATCATCACCTTCTGCTCGCAAGCAATGAAGATAAAAGTGTCCTTTCAGTGTGGGACATTTAACACTTTCTGTTTCTATTACTATTTATCTCTCTCTCTCCTCTCTCCCTAGCTGTGTCTTCATTCTTATCAGCCATATTGGTACTACTACCAGTAGTAACAGCAGTATTGATTTTGTTAATAATAATAATAAAAACAATCATCACCACCATCACTGTTGGGGGCACAGTGGCTCAGCATGTTGACTCACACCTCTGGGTTTGATGACAGCCTCTAGGTTCTCCTTGACCCTGTGTTGGATAAGTGGTACAGAAAAAGGATGGATAATTAAGTTTTATTTTTAAGTCAATTTTTAAAGATGGCTTTTACATACTTTTTTGCAGACGTTAATCAGACATTAAAGCCACATATAGCTGTGTGTCATCTGTATATATATATATATATATATATATATATATATATATATATATATATATATATATATATATATATATATATAAGAGATTAAATGCTCTATTTGTAATAATGCCAGTTGGTGAAAGCCTAAAAATTATAGGAACAAGAACAAATCCTTGAGGGACACTATAGAATAATGAGTGTTGTACTGAGAAACAGGTACTAAGTACAGGACCAATACTTTTTCCTTTTATTTAAATTGGATGTACATAAACCTCAAAATGTATTGGAACAGCAAGTTCATTTGTTTTTCCTGTACATTTAAGACATTTATCAGATAATAGATTTAATTCAATTATATTTTATTAGTATAGTGTGTTATCAGTGCACTGATGAGCAGGTTTAGTTATAAATTTAGGATTTAAATTTTAAAATTTGAATCAGTTTTGAGCAAGCCAGGTGTGATGATGGCAAGGAAAACCTCTCTGAGATAACCTGAGAATGAAACCTTGAGAGGAACAGTGTGGGTCCACCTCAGCAGCCATGATTTTTTTTTCCAAGTGATGAGAACTACAACCAGAAATAGTGCATCAGGATCGATCAGGCAGGTCCAGAGAGTCTTCACTGATATCTCAGTAGTAGCATGTGTAATTCAACACAGCAATTGGGAGAGAAAGAAAAACACATACAGAGACAGATTATTAGGTTACATAATGGTTATGGACAATGCACATTGTATGCAGAGTGCAAGACTAGCTATGACAACATAACTAAAAGGGAGAGACAGAAGGTAACACAGGTAACACAGAAGGTAACCACATGAGGGCTTCCTGTGACATAAAAGCATTCAGCCAATCCACCGTCAACAACCTGAGTGAATGAGTGAGAGTGGGGGGTGACAACTATTTTCCTCAAAACACTCTATGCCCCTGAACCCCCAAGACTCCTTTAACAGATCTCTGTCCTGTAATCCGGTTTTAAAAACGTTGCAGTTTATAGATCTCTGAGAACAAAGAAATTGTTTGAAAATACTTTGGTGACAGCTATATATCGTGTTTTAATCCCAAAATCATCATAATACTTTCTATAGCAATGGTATCAGGTTTATGATAAGATTGTTCGCCACTTAATTTTACTACAGAGATACCATGTACCACTGACCTTAAAGAATTCATGTGAATACTATAATGCAGATTTGTCTTATATCCTGGGAGAAGCACATATTCCTCATAACCCTCTATTGTATACTATTTGGTGAATTTAATTAGTAATAGCATTTACATTTGTAGAGAACTATGTCTCTTTGTGTATAGTTTCTAAAAAAGTTTTTTTTTTCTCTTTTGGATCTCTCTACCTTACTCTCTACTAAGTAAAACATACATTTGTACATCTGATAACATAGCTGAATGATGAACATAGACTTAATAAGAGTTAATAAGCTACTTAATTGACAGCTGACATGATATTATAGAAGAATTGTCCAATAACTCCTTTGTCCATGTAGGCATGAAGACAGTGTAAAAGAGAGAGAATAAACTCTGTAGAACCTAGGGAAACTTTGTCAGCGTTGTCAGTGTGATTCAGTTTTCAACAATTCCAGTGAAATCAGATTAGCACATATGCATATGCTGCAGCGTTATCATTTCATCTTCATATTTACAACTGGGACAGACAGAACAGTACCAGCAGTTTCTTCTTGCACTATAGAGGAACTGAGTATTATAAAAGATTTGAATAACAATTTGAATATGTCCTCCAGCTCCAACTACAGTATATACTCTTATGCTTATGTCATTTGGCAACACATACACTACTCACAAAAAGTTAAGGATATTCGGCTTTCAGGTGAAATTTCAGGATGCACCTAAAATGCACTATAACCTTTACAGGTGAACTTAATTTAACCTTCTCTACACTTTTGAATGCACATGTCCAACTGTTCAGTGTTTCAGTACTTTTTGCATAACTTGCTGTTCTCTAACAAGGTGCTTAACGGCAAACTGGTGTTTGATCCATGAATCGACCAATAAATTTTCTGGTTCAATTAGAATTGGTATTTAAACTGTCCTCTTCATCATGCTGTTCACATTTTGACATCATGAGACCAAGACCACACCTAACAACTGATCAACAGTACCTCGCCATTGCGAGGCTTCAAACAGGATGTTCTCAGAGGGAAGTGGCCACTGAGCTTAAAGTGTCACAGAGTTTCATCAGCAGGTTGCAACAGAGATACAGAGAGACTGAAAGAGTCACAGAAAGGCATAGAAGTGGACGTCCTTTGGCCACATCCCACATTGATGACCGCTTCATTGTGAACAGTGCCCTGCGGAACTGGATGATGAATGCCACTCAACTCCAGGCACATTTAAGGGAGGTGAGAGGCACCCAAGTGTCATGTCAGACCATTTGAAACCATTGGTCTGCATGCTAGACGACCTGCAAGGGTACCTGACCACACCACCAAGCCAGGGAGCATTTACACTGGATGAGGGACCAGTGGGCCTCAGTGCTGTTCTGTGATGAAAGTCGATTCACGTTGAGCAGAAATGATGGCTGCCAACAATGTTGGAGGCCTCAATGAGAGCGCTATGCATCAGCCACTGTTGCGGTGGTGTTACAGTCTGTGCAGGTGTGTCTACTCAATACAGAACTGCCCTACATCTTGTGAATGGTACAGTGATAAGCCAATACTACCTGAATAACATCATTAATCCAGTCATTGTGCCCCTGCATGAACAACACAGGCCTGATTTCATCTTCATGGACAACAATGCTCCAGCTCATCCAGGTCGCATCATTAGGGAATGGCTGCTGGAGGCTGGGGTACCTCAAATGGAGTGCACTTTCTACAGACCTGAATCCCATAGAAAACCTATGGGATCAGCTGAGTCGCTGTGTAGAGGCTCGTAATCCTGCACCCCAGAACCTCAATGACCTGAGGGCTGCCCTTCAAGAAGAGTGGAATGCCATGCCTCAGCAGACAATAAGTCGACTCGTGAACAGCATGAGATGTCGTTGTCAAGCTGTAATTGATGGTCAAGGGCACATGACAAATTATTGAGACATTGACATTTTTTGTTGTGGTATACCCACCACTGTTGTTGGCTTTTGTTTCAATAAATTGTTTGAGATGAGGAAATCACCATTGCATGCTTCTACTTAAATGCCCTACTTTCATGATATAATATCACTGTAGCGTGAACTTTTTTACATTTTCCATAAATTTCACCCAAAAGCCAAATATCCTTAACTTTTTGTGAGTAGTGTATGTATTGAGCAAACAATAACTGAGCAAATAAATAAAAATATATGTTTGCCTATATCAAGCACAGAACTAGCTGAAAAATAGATGGTACAATAATTTGGTAGTCTTGGGTTTAGCTGCATTAAAAGGCATTCACACATACAGCAACTAACAGCGACAAAGCGACTGAAGACCATTCATTTTCAATAAGACATGCCAACTTCCAGTAACTGTTGGAGGCTAGATGTGAGCATGTCCTGCAAGGTGACAAAGTTGAGAAAAGTTTAATGTATGCAAATATGGAGCAACAGTAGAGCACATTTGATCCGCATACAGAGACACAAGTTTTAAAAAAAATTATTCATGTGAAAATGTCATACATCAAAAATCAGACTTTGTGGGCATTCTAACTAAGTTGATTAATGCATTTAATAGCCAGGAATATTAGCGTTTAATTATTAACCATGTCGACCATGTGTGACATGACAAATAGCCATGCTGCCTGCGAATCCAAACTGTTTCATGGACCCAGAGAGTCAGACACTTGCAATTTCCCCACAGATAGATGGACACAAGAGCACATACACTGTCTCCTTCATCTCATACCATGCAAATATACACTGTTGAGTTTTATATATAAATAATGTCCTTCCTGAATTCTTTATTTTAATTACATTGCTGCTGACATAAGTCACCAGTTGGTGTATTATGAAGACGCCATGGCGTCCTACTACTACTAAAGGTTGACATAATAAAAATGTTTACAAATTGGTGGCACAACTAGCTTTACACTTTTGAAGACAAATCAGTTTTCTCGTCACTAAAATTAAATCATCGGTGTGTATATAAGTATCATATCATACAAGATGAAGAATCAGTGTGTGTTTATGCCATGGATCATGTGCTCTCTACCGTAGCATTGGCAGTCGCTACACTAACTTATTCCATATTTACCTACAATTAAACTTTTCTCGACTTTGTCACCTGACTGGACATGGCCAACGGCTGCTCAGATTGCCAGCTCTCACTGAAAATAGTTGATTTGTTGCAGCAAGTCGGCTGTATGTGTGAATTTGATTTTATCTCAGGCGTTCCTACTGCTGGTTGCCATAGTAATAACGTTCCTCAATGGGTGGAGCAACTGGCGTTCCACTTGACAACAAATCAGTTGCTAAAATTTTGCATAGTGTGAGGAAAGCGTTTGTCTATAAAACTCATCTGTGTGTACGTGCATACTTATACAAAGTTGAGAAACTTTTTGGTGCAGACTTGGTGCAGCGACTACCAATGGCTTGAAATCAATAGAGCACATGTTGCAAAGAGCACACACTGCCTCTGCTTCATCTCCTTTAATATGTATCATATATACACTGTTACATTTACAATGTACAAGTGACCTGTCTGTACATTTTTTCATTTTAGCGGCAAGAATTTGTTGTCGAGAGGAATGCCAGTTGCATTACACAATGCTAAACGTTATTACAATAGCGACCAGTAGTAGGAAAGTCTACTAGCGACTCGCTCAGATAGAACCTGAGTGCAGCATCGACCGTCCTGCCGTCACATCAGATCTCGGCTGTTTCCGCCTTCGCTTAAGACACTTGGTTGTCGGTCCTGGCTGTGGGCGTGGCCGAGCCTATTCACCAATCAGCGAGTGCATGCTGTACCACTTCCCTCGTGTAGCAAGATGGCGTTGAGAGAGCTTTCCTCGTTGGAGAAATTTCTGGGAATAAAAAAGCTAAATAAATACAGTACCCAAGGAGAAAGAAAGGTGATTTCACACACTTACCGTTTTTTTAGGGTGCAGCAAATACTGAGTGTTAGATATACAAGCATGTACATTGTTATCATGGGGCTAAACAAAATGCTGCATGCTGACAACACTTAGCTAAGCTAGCTGCATTGATTGATGTGTAATACAGAGAGTATAGTTTCAGTTTATAGATATACATTGATTAAAGGCATATCTGGTAAACCAGTTAAGTAGAAACAATGGCAGGCTATCTGATTAAACCTGCTTATGAAGGACGACAGCATGGTGTGATGAATTAAAGTGACTAGCTGCAGGTTAGTCTTTATAGTTTGACTCCGTCATTTTCAGTAAGCGCATTGTGCCGGGGAGCTGCCGGTGGGTCCGGGGCCACAGTCTCCCTAAGGCCGCTAAAGGCGCCAGGATCTTTACAGCCTGCTCTCTCTGTCTTATCCATTACGTGTTCATTTTACAGTCTGTATGATTACATTTACATTTGTGTATATATAAGGGGTTCTCAATTGTTTTGAACCTAGGGACGGATTCCACTGTAAAATAAATCGCAAGGTAATCTTCAGCACAGAACTGTTATTTTAACGTAAAGGTAATCTGTTTAGATTACCTCGCTATACTTATGTGAACAGCCACAGACTGTTTTATTAGAGTTACAGATTTATTAGAGTCCTCTGAGATTTTTATTCCAGAACTTTTCATCAGCAGAACAAATTAGGTCCAAGCTGACATTATTTCTGGATAGTGATCTCTTGTAGCAAAATTATAGTCTCAGTCCCTGGCAGTGCTTTACAGACCCCACTTTAAGAACAGTCTTGTTGCAGAATCCATCTATGTTTTATTTTTAACACCTTAGAGCAGGGGTGTCCGATCTTATCCGCAAAGGGCCTGTGTGGGTGTATGTTTTCATACCAATCATGCCGGAGACACTCTTGATTCCAACCAGTTTAATCAGTTGAACATGGCTTTCTATAGACTCAGGTGTGGCTTCTGCTTGATTGGAATGGAAACCTGCACCCACACCGGCCCTGAGTTCTGATTCTTGTGAATAAAAGCTTAGAATAAGACTTCATTTCCCAGAAACCATCAGTAATACAAAATTTTGTACTCAGCTGTAAATCTGAGTTTTAAGAAACTGCTGCTCATGCTTATCCCCATTTATTGTACACACAGCACAATCATCATGGGTTGTACAGAAAGCTGTATTTTTTTTAAAAAAGTAGCTAGATTTAGAGTTGAGTACAAACTCAGAAATGAAGTAAAAAAAAAAAAAAAACATTCAGAAACTTTAAGTAAAAAGGGACAAATAAACTTACTATAAGCTAGTGGCATAAGTAGCACATTGACCAGTGGCTACTTATTGAATTTGTAATATGTCCACAGCTGTTCAAAATGCTTATTTATTTATATTTTATTTTTATTTTTTTAAATAAATCCAGTTATGGTACTCTTTCTTTCATTTTAGGTCCCTGTTCTCCAGAACAACAATGCACAGTCTTTAGTTGGTTTGGCCACCATCAGCTGTCACCTGGTACATGAGGCTAAGAGAAGGGAACTGCTGGGAGATTCAGCTGAGCAGAGAGCTGTTGTCCAACAATGGCTGGAGTATCGATTGACCCGACTTGATCACTGCTCTAGAGATGAGATCAACATTATACTGAAAGTAAGAGATTTGGTCCTGCAAACAATCAGATTAACAAAGACTAAGTGGTTGAAAGACAGTGGAACCTCTGCATGCATATGGCACCTCTCACAAATTTTTGCCTTAAGAATTGAAATTTTGCAATGAATTTGCATTTTCAGCAAACGAACAAACGAAGCCAACACCGGCTAAGTTGCACATACGTCTGGGAGCTGTACAAAACTTGCTTGCTTCAGTGGAAAGGCAAGCGGAGCCAACTGAAGCGAGCTTGCAAATTTTACAAATGTTTTTTCAGTCAGCATAAACTGTTTCGAAAGAGTCAACCCATATTGCCTTTGGCATGTGTTCAAAGGCTATGTGATTTTCCACACATTTTTTTGCTGACAGATTGATGGCATGGATAGTCTGTTGTATTTTTAGCCCAAACTTGGTGGCATGACATCCTGTGAGGACCCTTGGAAATTGGTAATATTGGTAATATTTTTGGGTAGCTGGAACAGGTTATCTGCATTTACATTATTTCTTATGGTAAAATTCGTATCGCAAGAACCCGCCTCCAGAACGAGTTAAATTCATATGCAGAGGTTCCACTGTAATTATTTCTGTTTATGGTTGTGCAGTGTTAACATCTCTGTATTATGCCTTTCTGGATTTTTTTATTATCTTTAAATCCAAGTTAAATATGTCACCCATGTGCTGTGAGTCTTTCGGTCTATGGTGGCCATATATAAAAAGAAAAAAAAATTATAGTTGTACAACAGCTTGTTTATGAGATAAACTACATAGTCTGAATATCTAGATTTTTGCAAATTTAATTAAAAAAAAAAAGAAAATATTTCATTTAGAAGAGTATTCATACTCATGCTTTGATTATTTTTAGACATCTCTGGAACATGACGGCAATTTCAGTTGATTAGACATGATTTAGAATCGCACAAACCCGTGTATATAAGATCCGTCAGTTCATAGTGATTGACAGCACAAAAACCAAGCTGTGAAATCTATGGGGACATTGAGTGGGTAGATGAAAGCCACTTGTGTATAAAATAAATATAGCAGAGACTTAAAAAGCATGGGGGAAAAAATCTTTTTGATGAGTCAAAAAAAAGGCATTGGGGCTAATATTGGGCTGAACTCCATTCTTATATTTGGCAAAATCATGTACTGTTAAATGGCTAGTACCAATCCTTTGTTAAAGCAGGGTGATGCATCATGTTATAGGGTTTCTTCTTAATTGCATGAATGGGTTCAATTCAATTAAACTTGAGAGGCTCTGCCAATAAAAATTAAAGTCACTGGCCAAATCCAGGTGTACAAAGCCTGTAGTGACTTACTCAAGAAGACTCAAAGCTGTAATTGCTGCTGCTAAAATGGCACCAAGACATTAGCAGCAAATACTTTAAAACCTGTATATGGTGAGGTGGGGCTTCCATGTATCTGACTTGTTTATCCAGCTCCTCCCACAGATGCCTGATCAGCTTGAGATGTGAGGAATTTGAAAGCCAAATCACTCTCTTGAAGTGCGTCATGTTTCTCAAACCATTCCTGAACAGTTTTTGAAGTGTGGCAGGGTGTGTTATCTTGCTGAAAGAGGCCACTGCCATTAGAGAATACTGTTGTCATGAAGTGATGTACTTGGTCTCCGACAGTGTTTCAGTAGGTGGTATGTGTCAGAGTAACATCTGCATGAATGCCAGGACCCAAGGTTTCCCAGAAGAATGTTGCCCAGAGCATTACATTGCCTTCTTCCCATAGTGCATTTTGGCACTAGTGCTAATATTTCAGGAAGTGGTAAATCTTTTGAAGCCTTGCCAATATAATTGTACCAATCAGGAAAATAATCATAATTTTATTGAGATATTCTGTGTAAGTTAATGGCATATTTTTCAAGTCAATATTTTTTTTTTATTAAATGTATTACACATCAGCTTATACCTAACATAAAGTTGCTCTTTGTGGCTATACAATTACTGACTCAGTGTTAATTTTGTTGTTAATCATACAGTACAATAAAACTAAATATATTTCCGGCCAAACATTTATATACACCTATGATAGGTCTAAGCTATTTATTATATAGGATTCGGTTAGGCAATCTCAGATTTTCACACCTCCACTCAATTCATGTTACCACACCTCAAGGCATCAGTCTGAAAGTAAAAACTTGGTCACAACTGGCTCTTCTAGAAGGACAGTGAAACTGAAGTATACTTCCAGTGATGTAACAAAATGGCTTAAAGACAACACAGTAATAGAGTTGGTGTGGCCATCACCCTGACCTGAATTTTTGTGGACTGAACTAAAAATGTGTCTGTGAAGAGACTAACAAACCTGACTGAGTTACATATTTATGTCAGGAGAAACTAGCTAAAAATGTCCAGCAAAGTATTATAAAATTCTTGTGGGAGGTTACCCAAAATGTTTGATTCAGGTTCAAGTCCATCCTGATGCCCTACCTACTGTTTGGAGTTCTCAACACAACAAAACATCTCACTTTGAAACAAGGAAATTATTTATAAACAGATGAATCTACAAATAAATTAACAGAAATCAGAATTCCATTATAGAAATAGAATAACACCTTTTCACTTTATTGACTGTACTAAAGGATTCATACAGCAACAAATCAGAAATGCTATAGTTTGTTTCAATATTTTGTTTTCTATATATTTATAGAAATATATAATTCTCTCTCTCTCTCTGCTACTCTTCTTTCCCTACTAATCTGTCTTCCTTGATCCATGTTTCCAGGCAATGTCATTCCAAAGCCGGCCCATTTTACTAAAAAATGTTAACAAAACTAAAAACAGGACACCTCAGGCTTTCAGCTGAAATTGCAATTAGTGGAGTAGGGAATGATTATTACTTAATTTTATTTTAAATATTCAGATTTTCTATGTATTTCTGTATGATAACTGCTGTACTGTCCGGAATTGTTCTGCCATTGTTCTGTGCTGAATGCATTTTTAACAGTTTCGAAAGCAGTGTGTTAGCATGTGCTGCAAATATACAGTGTCTTACAGGGGGTAGAGTGTGAATGACAGAAGAGTTTTTTGGAAGATGTGGTCCTTGAGCATATTTTGTGTGAATGCAATGAAAAATAATTCTGCATAGACTTCTGTTTTGATGACTGTATTAAGAGTGTTAAGAATGTGACTTCAGTTTCAAATAATGCATGTTAGCAATCGAAAAAAATTGTACGATGCTCTGCATGTTGTACTCTCCTATGTGAATGTAGAGTAAGAGGCCAGAGCTGTGGATGTGCACACGTGTTGATCAGAATCCAGACCTATCTCTTTTGCTTTCTGAATAGTTCCAGTTTTGGTGAGCCTGTGCACACTGCAGCCTCGGCTTTCTGTTCTTGGCTGACAGAAGTGGAATCTGACATGGTTTTCTGTTATTGTAGCCCTTTTGCCTTAAGGTTTATCATGTTTATTCCAAGACGTTTATTTGTTTACCACAATTTTACGGGATGATAATCTGAGTTACTGTAGCCTTTCTGTCAGCTCTTTTCAGCCTTTCTGTCAGAAAACTCTTGAGACTGTTGTGTGTGTGGAAAGTCCCAGTATATTTATAGCACTTATAGAAATATTCAAACCAGCTTGCCTGGCACCAACAATCATGCCATGGTCAAAAATCACTGATGTCATTCCCCTCCTATTCTGATGGTTTTTTCATATTACCCAAAGTTGCTGGTTTGTATATGATTTTAGACAAAAAAAAAAATTCAAGGCATAAGTCAAGCTGGTACAGAGATATTACCTCACATCCTGTTTTCAGTAGCCTTTCCAAGTCACAGATGATGTCATTTTGTTTATTAACTTCAACTCATGCTTCTAATTATTTTATACGAAGATCTTAATGTCGGTATACACCGATCAGGCATGAAATTATGAGCACTGACAGGTGAGGTGAATAACACTGATTATCTCTTCATCATGGCATCTGTTAGTGGGTGGGATATATTAGGCAGCAAGTGAACATTTTGTCCTTAAAGTTGATGTGTTAGAAGCAGGAAAAATGGGCAAGTGTAAGGATTTGAGTGAGTTTGACAAGGGACAAATCGTGATGGCTAGACGATTAGATCAGAGCATCTCCAAGACTGCAGCTCTTGTGGGGTGTTCCCGGTCTGCAGTGGTCAATATCAAAAGTGGTTCGAGGACGGAACAGTGGTGAACCGGCCACAGGGTCATGGGTGGTCAAGGCTCATTGAAGCACGTGAGCAGTGAAGGTTGGCCTGTGTGGTCCAACCCAACAGACGAGCTACTGTTGCTCAAATTGCTGAAGAAGTTAATGCTGGTTCTGTTCTGGTGTCAGAATACACAGTGAATGACGGGTAAGGTTTGTTTTGGCAGCAAAAGGAGGGCCAACACAATATTTGGCAGGTGTCTGGTTGGTGTATTAAAGGTTTGTGAAATATATCCTCACTTTCTCTTTGGAAACTTAACCATCAGATTTGTTTGCAGATTATGGATAAAACATCATGCAAATCAAAAATCTGGACTGATCTCAAAATGTCATGATACAAATTACGTTAACAAATTTTGTAAGTGATGAAGCAAACAAGTGAATTTCAGCATGGTTGGAGTTTTACTAGTTGATGAATTATAGCTCCCCAGAGAGGAATTATTCTAAATGTCTTGGAGTACCACAGGTCAAGTTCATTTACTCATCTACAAAAATTGTTCAAAATCTGTTAAAGTGCTGCTGAGTCATGCCCTTACTTCCTGTTTGGTGACTTTGCTTTAACTTTGAATGTTGTATGGTTAAAATAGTACCAGTTGGTTTTTACAAAGGGTGTTATGGTGAGGTCCTTCATTTTCTACAAAGCTTGTTCAGAGAACTCTCACTGAGATGTGCTTTCTCCTCCTGTTTGGAAGTTTTTTCAAATAGTTTCACAATTCTGTAAATTACATTTGGTGATTGGACAAAGTTTATAGTAGATGAAGCTAAAAAACTAATAATTCAAAAATTGACATCATCTCTCTTAAATTCAGTTTGACCCAAAAAGTATGTCCAAATTTACCCTTCTGGTGGTAAAACAGGGTTTGATTCGTGTACAACAAAATTGCTGTGAATCTCACATGCAGAATTTAAGAAAAGGCACATAATGCATTTTATGCTGCACCATATATACGTGAATGTATAATAATAATTAGAAAAGTGCATTTCCGACACATTTTGTATCGATGCCCACAGATTGCTAATAATTATTCATGTACAGACGGTTAGATCAGAAAGTTTGATTTTCTTTTAAATGGCCAGTAAATGTAAATAAGTCCACAGTAATAAATCCAGCTTGAAAAATGAAAATACTTTATTGGAGGTAAAAAAAAAAAAAATGTGGCAATGTGAGTACAAATGTAGCCTGTTAACCTTGCATCAAAAAATGATCATAAAATAAAGCTTGTGATGGGGATGCTCTTTTGTGCATGCAGATTTTTCCTTGCACACCAAAGCTTGTCTTAGGCTTGCAGTGGTTTAAAACGGTGTGTGTGAGTTGTCCCCATTCCATGCATGTTCAGCTGTTTTCTTCTCATGGTTGAAATTTACCACATGTTCCAGAGACTGTATTTGTATGGACAGTAGATATTTTGTGTACGCAAGGGTTTAAAACAAGCATGTGAGTTGACCCCTTTTTATGTGCATACATCTATTTTTTTCTCGTGTTTTTAATTTACTGTGCATGCAATCTTCAATAACACACTGGATTTTTGCCGTTGATTTGATGCCAATTTTTTGCTAGCATGGCAAGTCCTGTGAAGCGACTTATGTTTAATGTCCTCCACAACAAGGGTTATCTTTATTTGTTAATGGGCTTTTCTCCAAAGTATTCAAGCATCTCAGTGCATATAACCTCATCATCATGTTGACCATCATGTTCACTTATGCTGGAATCTGACCCAAGTAAACCAGTAAGAAGGGATGGGAAAGGGCTGTTGCTAGGGACTGAAAGACTGATATTTTTTTCTTTGCACTTAACTGCAAGATAGGAACTTCATTCTTTTGAACCTGGGCACTAGCAATCGGCACAATGTTAGGTTCTGAGGATTCAGACCTAAAGAACTGCAGTCACAGGCCATTGCTACTTCAGCAGTCTATCTACCCGTTTATGTGTGCTGTTCCATTGGGTGCTTACATTTTGGACCAGCATATTCTGAGCTATGTCCATTTGCTTCTGTTTCTGCTTAAGCTTCCTGCATACTACAGTTCACTTTTGTGTTCTGTATGACACAATGTTTCAAGCACCTTCCTAACATTTGCTGAAACCCTGATCCTTTAATACATAGAGGTCCACCAACTGTAATGTGTAATGTTGTAGAATTTCATTTCTCAATCCTCTTCAAGAAAATTACATCACCCCTAGGTATGACTCTGTGGCAATGCTCATGAGGGGTACATTGCTGGTTTCCTTCATGACTTTTTTGACCTTGTCTTTTATTTCTTCAGACAGAATCAGTTTCATGATGTGCTCTTAATAGTAATCAGCTTTATATTCATATTTCACCACTGAGCCTGGATGCATGTCAGTTATTATTTTGTTCATAATACTGTTAGTCAACATCTTTGGTTGCTCAGATGAACATGAAAACATTCTATTTAAATGTGTCTATCAGGCACAGGTTTATACTCTTAAGTAATAAATTAGATGATATGCTTTAATATCATGTCTGGTATGCCTTAACTAGTAATACATTTTTGTAGTGATAATGATCTGATGATAATGATCATGTTGTGTTAAAACCTGTTATCCTGCAGAGGGCGCCAATGGTCTTGTAATGGTTGTTGAATGATACTGCATAACATTATCAGATAATTATTTAATCTTGGCGAGCTATAAATAAATCACTAGTGTTACTTAATATTAATATTTGACCACTGTTTTATAATATAAATGCTTAAAGTTCCTGAGTATGTGCTGAGTAACCATGGAAACATACAAACTCAGAGCGTGAGTTATGACCTTATTATGAAACACACAAAGAACAGTAATGTGCACATGTGAGAAAATATTGATTTATTCACGTTGACTTTCTGAATTTCTGTCTACTTTCTATTAAGTGTTAAAAAATTGATACAAATATATCATGCATATTGTACACATTTTTTTATTTGTATAGCACTTTTATCAATGGACAAAGTGTAGTCCTGAGAAGATGTAACAAAAGAAACCTTGCGAGAAATCATTCACAAGTTGTGTAACCAGGAGCTTTTGAGCAACTTATAAATCAGAGTAATATAGATTTAACACTATTTCCTTTGAGTTCAAGTTAAGTAAATGTGTGTTCACATTAAGATTATTCAAAATTATTCAAATCTATCTAGTAGTGAGCTTACCATGCATGTCTGACAAAGGATCTGTGAAACCTGGATGTCGCATTTTCAGGTGCTGCAGCATTGAAAATATTGTATTGTGGTAAATTTTTACCATTTTCCCTTGAATACCTCAGTTACCATGAATACCAAAATTTTTTCCCCAGGTACTTACATGTAATCAAGTAATTCTGACTAACTTTAATTATAATAGGGTTCCAGCACTTTTATTAATTGGACTTTTAGTAATAAGAACATATACAATAAGTGAAGGTTGGCCCCCTAATTAGTTATTAAAATCAACACCGTACAGACTGTAGCCTATTTAATGCTAAGCATGATTTGTCAGCCCCCTTCCACCCTGTCCATCAATGGAAAACAACTTGTATATTTTTTTTTATTTGGTTGTGGACCATTCTGCATATCAGAGACATAGGTGTGCTATATGATGTGTTTCTAAGATACAGATCAAGATGCAATATTTCAGTATTTTTTACAATTTTTGGCATGTTTAAAGTTAATATAGCATCTCAACAGTTTCATCAGATTTAGACTTAAACTGACATAACTAGACATACACTGACTTGGTTAGGTTAATTGCTGATATCACACCATCTTCACAATCATGTTTTACTCATGCTTCTGTAGGGATAAAAGCAAGCTAGAACGTTGAATTGCTCAGGTGTGGAAATGTGGTGATTGACACTTAATACTGTCACTTTAAACAGTAATGAAGAACCAGTGGTGTGTGCCCGGGGCTGGTCACTGTCTGTGACTGAGCAAGTCAGCAGAAGTCAACAATAGCACATCACAACACTGAAAGAAGAGAAGGCCAGAAGGACTTACAGCCATGAGATAAGATTGCAAAGACATCCGAGCCCCCTTCATGCTTAGCTTCCCACTGAGCAGTCACTGACTCCATTAGCCTTCAAGATGCTAAAACATATTGCACAAAAGTGCAAAAGATAGTCTTTTGTCCATATCCAAATTCTGTGAAAAGTTTTTCTTTCATTTAAATGAGTAAGTAGATGCAATGATGGCAACAAAGTCTGCTTTTCCCCACTAACTTAATAAATTGGTTTAAGGTGGGAAAGATGTGCACATCACAAATTGTGTAATTGATAATGTATACTTCAGGTATAAAAAATCACTATAGTTGACAGTTTACACTTTAAAGGGAAAAGAGTCTGTTGTTGATTTGTAAAATATTCCAGATAATTGCCATTTTCAGCACCTGCTAGGGGTTGCACTGATTAGTCCACTAATATATGTACTAGACACTTGCAGCAACCTTTGATGCACAGTGTGTGCAAATGCTTTTCTATCATTACCAACAGGAACTTTTTCAGCAATTTGTTCTACAGTAACTGTTGTGTGGGATTGGACTAGACAGTCTAGTCTTCAATCCCTACAACCATCATTGACCCGGTTCACTGGTTCACCAGTTGTAATTCCTTGGACCCCTTTTGATAGGTACTAAATACTGCACACCACGAACACAAGACCTACTGTTCGGAGATGCTATGACTCTAGCCATTCAGATTTGGATAAAAAAAATAAAATATACCACGCAACACTGTAAAGACAATAATCAACACATGGAGAAAATATGGCACAAGGGTGAGATTAGTAAGAACAGGACATCCCTCTAAAATTGATGAGAACAGGAGAAAACTGGTCAGGGATGCTCGTCATATTCAAGAATTCGTCATATGCCTGGGCTACACGGGAGGGTGGCAATATGAAAGCATTTTTTAACCAAAAAAACCCCACTCAAGCCTGTTTAAAATTTGCAAAAAAAAAAAAAAAAAATACATACAATCTTCCAAAACCATGTGGAATAATGTGGTATCGTCTGATAAAACCAATGTTTTGCCCATAAAAACACAGCACATCATTAAAAGAACACCATCCCCACATTGAAGCATAAAGGTGGCAGCATCATGCTTTAAGCTGGAACTGGCTTTGATCAGGGTGGAGGGAATAATGAATAGTTCCAGATACCAGTCAGTTTTGGCCCAAAACCTTAAGGCTTCTGCTAAAACACTTAAGATGAAGAGAATTTCACCTTTCAGTTTGACAATGACCCAAAGCACACCCAAAGCAAGGAATGGCTTCACCAAAACAAAATCAAGGTTTTGGAATGCCCCAATCAAAGTCCAGATCTAAATCCAATTGAAAATCTGTGGAGAGAGCTGAAGAGGGCTGTGCACAGGAGATGCTCAACCAATATGACAGAGTTAACCTTTTTGGAGGGAAGAGTGGCAAAATATTAATGAGTCAAGATGTACCAAACTGACTTTTACCCAAAAATGATTGAAAGCTGTGACAAAATTTAAAAGTGCTTCAAGTAAGTGTTGGATTAGGTGTGTGCACGCTTATGCAACCAGTTTATTGTACATTGTTTCTTTTTTTTTTCTTTTTCCTCTAAAATGATTCTAATTTTTCTAATTCTATTAGAATTCTAATTCTAATAGCTTGTAATTTTACAATAAAGGTGAAAAAGGTTCAAACAGGATTTTTTTTTACATCACAAAAACAATTTTAACAGGGGTGTGTAGACTTTTTATATCCACTGTGTATGCATGTATACATACAAGTCAAGTCAAGAGGCTTTTAGTTGTTATTTTAAACATGTACATCTAATGTGGTACAGTGAAATGAAACAATATTTCTCCAGGCTCTGTTGCTGCATAAAAACAGAGCTACATAAAACATCACAGAGCTAAGGATAAAGAAAAATTAAAAGAAAAGAAAATTAACCTAAAGGGCATGTGTTAAACCTTGTGTAAACAGTGCAGGACAAAAATCCACGGAGTATCTGTCGATGCTGGTCACTCTACGCTGACTCATATGTACATATATAAGAGGGATGTATATGCAGTGTATGCAAGGCTACATGGGCCCCATTGCAAAAAAAAAAAAAAAGTTTGCCTGAGGAAGCGGAAGCATTTTAAAGCTCTCTGTTTGATGGAAACAGGCCATTAAACATGATATTTACTAGAAACAATGAGTAGTACTCTATAAATAACAACAGAAATCAGTGTACAGGACATTTCCCCATCAGCCAACACTAATTTGCTTTATAATACAGAATGTAACAAAAGATAGATTTGACTGTGATATAGCAGAACAGGAATTATGAAGGTAAAATTAAATTCACATTTAGCTTTTTTTTCTTTGCATAAAGGTTTCGCTTCAATATGGGTCAATAAAGAGTCTTGATTATTCAAATGAAATAATTTGTATATGTTAGGCTTTAAGCTTTTGTCTATGTTTTGCAGGAACTCAATCAGTACCTGGTGGACAAGGTGTATCTGGCTGGAAATAGCATCACTCTTGCGGATATGCTGATGTACTATGGCATCCACCACATCATTGTAAGTTTCTCTGATTTGGCAGGAAAGATGAAAGCATAATGAAGATGTGTTTACTTTATTTTGGTATCTTAATTTATGTGTTAAACTGATCACATGTACCAAAAAAGCTTCAGCCCTGAATGAATGGGGAAAAAAAGAAATTGAAAGATGATTGGGTGGTGTACTCTTTCTGTAAATACACTATATTGCCAAATGTTTTGGGACACCCGTCCAAATCATTGAATTCAGGGGTTTGGCTTGGCCTTGCTTTGTGCACTGGTGTGTAGTCATGTTGGAACAGGAAGGGGTCATTCCCAAACTGTTCCCACAAAGTTGGGAGCATGAAATTGTCCAAAATGTCCTGGTATGCTGAAGCATTAAGAGTTCTTTTCACTGTAACTAAGGGGCCAAGCCCAACCCCTGAAAAACACCACTGATTTGGAGGGGTGTCCCAAACCTTTTGGCAATATAGTGTATCTTTTCAAAAGATATTTCTCTATATCCATTTTGCCAAATTATTAAATAATTTCATTATTGTTCTCTTCTTCTCCTAAATCAGATGGAGCTTGCAGTACAGCAAAAAGAAAAGTACTTGAACGTGACCCGATGGTTTGATCACATCCAGCACTATCCAGGAGTGCGTCATCACCTGCCCCCTGTGGTAGTTCTGAGGAACAGAGTGTACCCAAACGGTCAACACTGACTTCCTTTTGTTGTCCACTCTCTAATGGGTAAAGCAGAGCAGTCCCATCTTTCCTCTCTGTGATCCCCCCTGCAGGTTGGGTTTTCTGTACTGATTGCATTGGGGCAATTCAGACCACTGGGACAAGAGAAAATATTTGTTGTGGGGTTTTTTTTTTCCTGTTTGTGTTTATGAACGTGTTGAGCAGTTAATGTATGGCAGTTTCCTTTAGGAAAGTACATTTATTAGGCATGTACTACATGTATGAAGTAGTATGAAGTATGAAGCAAAAGAAAAATACGTATGCAGCTAGTTGTGCCAGCCAAACTCATGCCAGAGGATGTGCAGTATTCCTGTCCATTTTAGGTTTAATTTCATTTCGGCTCCCTTTTTATTCATTTTCTATCTGTCTTCTTGATTTCGTCTGTTCTGTTTTCTCCTGCTTATCATTTTCTCTCTGAGCTGCAGTAATAGCAGTTGTGTGGGCAGTGTACAGTGCTTAGCCAGGCATGCTGAGTTTGTGCTCTGGGGGTAGAGGGCAGGCTACCAGCTGCAGCAGGCAAACCAGTGCCAATGCTGCTTCCTCTCCTAAGCATCTCCACAGCCAGTTGCCGGGAGCAAATGCACTTTATTTCATCATTTCACCAACAGTCTCCCACCCTGAGCTGGAAAATCCCATCATGGAACAGACATGGGCTTTCAGCTCGATCCAATTGATTGCCAGTCGAAACACTAACAATATCACAGATTTGAATACATATATATAAAATACTTTAAATGAGCTGGTTGTTTAAGGAACTGTCACACATTTCCTCTGTAAATGGAAAAAAATATTAAAGGATTGCTTGTTTGAGCCACATTTCTGGTTTTATTTATTTTATTTTATTTTATTTTTTTGCCTTTTATTTAAGTCAGTTTCTGCTCTGTGTAGAGACTGTAGTCTTTGTCCTAGGAAATCTGTTGATATTTTTGTTTTGGGAAAAGTAACCCCATTGTTTGTTAATCTCTGTTGTGCATATACTGACAATATACTGATTTTATTGTACTTCCAAACTCATAAAATTCTTTTGTGCCAATAATGTAAATGTGTTCTATAAATGCTCTTACCATTGATGTACTCTCTTTCACGGTGTTTCAGTAAAAAAACAGTGGAACAAAGCAGCATGTGTTTGAAGGAAAAGAACACAAACAACACAAATCCAGCAGTCATCAGGACAGGTCTTGTGACTATATAATGAAGATCTCCACAGTCGAGTGTTTGTTTCATTTCTCATATGTCCCATTATATTTAATTGTCTGGATAATCTAAGAGAAGCATTAGAATGATTTGAGGTGTCAGAGGAAAGCACCATTTACATTTCATTTTGTGAATTTTAAATAAAGTAAATATTTAAGCAATAAAAATAGATTTTGTTGAAACGATGTATTTATGTACTAGCACAGGAGTCCAAAAATTAAGATCTTTTGAAGTTCCATACAAAAAAAATAAAAGCATTTCAGCCAGCTGTGACCTGGATTCCTGGATAAATGTAATATATTGTAAAAATTAACAGTATATTGTAGTTAATAAACATGGCCTTAACTCTTTTCCATGTGGTTAGGCAGCACTTAATTTAGCCATTTTTCAGAGTTAAAGTTTAAGTTATGAAAAAGAAAGTGTGATGACATTAGAGATGAGAATTCAAGTCCTGATGATGCCACAGCCAACTGTGGCTGGGAGCACTCTATAGACCTACTCTCAGGGTGGGAGACATTACCCTCTCCCCTGTCAGTCAGTGCAACACTAACCACCAGTTATGGTCTCTGACGGTGTCCGGGCAGGCAGGGGGTTGTACAAGCAGTCCATCTCTAATCTTAAAACAAGCTCAAATCAACATAAAATTCCCATTACCGCCATTTAAGACAACATATGCACTGTTCAACTGAGACACTTGAGGATCTGTATTGAGACTGTTTTTATTTTTTCTTCTTTCTTTTACGGTCAACCTGAACACAATGGCTTTCTACCAGCCTATTATATTTGCCTAGACAACACAATTTCTCACTGGAAGTGGTTTGCATTCTTAAGACAATGATTTTGATGCTCCATTTACAGCTGTGCAAATATATGGACACTGTTAATAGAGGGGAAAGTGGTTCTGGCAGCTTGCACTACTGTTGCTCTATCCGGCAGTGATGATGCTATTGTACATAACCTTTGATCTTTGATCGTCTACTACAAATAGAGTAGAGTAGAGGCATAAGCAGATGGGGCCATCAGGGGGAAGAAGATTCCTCTCTATACAAAAAACCTGATTCTATTTTAGATTTCATCCTTTGTTTTCTGATATTTTACTTTCAGAGACACTAGAAGAATATGTGCTTGCATTTATTTATGAGTGAAAGCCAACCACACTTGCTGATTTGAATACATTGTCAAGACAATGGTAAAAGCACAGAAGGAACCCCAGTGCTCTTCAGTCAACTAAAAGAGAATGGAGAAAAGGTGCATTTGTGTGACCTAAGGCGCAGTTAGGGCACTTCAACTTTGGGTTTGGATGACAGATTGTTCCAGATTTAGACTCTGTGGATCCCTGCCTCAGCTGGATGAAGTTCCTTTTTTTCGCTCTGAATAGCATGGATGTGCAGGCTTTGTGTGCACTTTGTGTGTTCATTTGCTCACTGAAGGAGCTGTGCATATGGCTCAAGGCCATCAGGAGCTCTGTGGAATAAACGGGGTGTCATAATGGAGGAAATCAAAACTTAATCCTGTATAAGACAGTGTGGAAATCCAGCTTCTTCACCTATAACTCAAGTTTGATCACTCATAACAGTAAATCTCCACTAAAGAACTTCACAAGGCTGCTGTTGCTGCTGAAACTAATAAGTGAAATTTTGCATGTCAACATAGCCTTGTCATTAAATGGTTTTAAAGCAATTAATTTTTAGTAGAGAATTTTTAGTGATATAAGCACTTTTTGAGATCCTGATGCTACTGTAATTATCTTTTTACCTTGACTGAGGCTTTGTTTCATTTCACATTTTCATGGCTGCTCCACCAATGGGACGCACTGTATGTGATCTTTTGTACAATTTTCTGGCCAAGGTGTGTGACAGGCAATGATATAAGTCTGCGTTTGGTGATCTGCTATGGTTCTTTTTAAATACTTCATGTTTTATATTTACTGATGCTGCATAAATGACTCTTTGGCAAAGCTAGAGGTCTGGCTTGATTTGTTTGATTTCTCTATTCTTTTTTTGATATAAGAACATTTGACGGAAAGGAAAGCAAAAGTATATTTTGTACCCACTGTAGCAGCCTGTAAAAACTTCACAAGAATGTGTTGACAATAATGTGATATGATTGACAAAAAAGGATAATTGAACTAACTAGTTTATACTCTAGACATGGCAGTGATGGGCAACATTGTTCTGCTGGTTAGACAAGCGTTTAGTTTCTTTCATTGGTTTCATTATAGGAAATGATTTCTTCAAAATCAAAACTTTATTTAAATACTAATATTATATTTTGCTAATAATATATAATAAAACTAAATACTTTAAAATAATTTAACCTAAATGAAAACCTGTGATTAAAAACTACAAATTTCTATTATTTGTGTATAATGAGACAAATGTAAATGATGACCTGTTTTTGTCATTTGGTCATTATAGGGGGTGCTATAGGCAGCTTTTGCTCCTTGCCTCATAGCACACAAACCTTGAAACAGAACTGCAGGGTAAAGTGTCCCAACACTGAGCCTCTCCAGCCCTGAAAGAGTTTGTATAATGAATCCTCTTTGTCACACCATTTCAGATACAATTACCTTTAGTATCACTTCCTAGCAGCCCCGAGACACCCTATCAGAAGACATTAAGAGAGGCGGCCTGACTGAAGTTCACAGGCAAGACCTGTAGGGGAGAGGGGGTTGATGTGGAAGGTGGGTAGATGAGACAAAAACCTACTCATTTGTAAAGAATCCTATAATGACACTACAGTGAAGATATATGGAAATATAATTGAAGTTCTCTATTAAAAAAATTATTTTACATTGGAAAGGGCTAGCAATTGAACCTTCATATACCACATAGTGTGTGTATATATATATATATATATATATATATATACACTAAGATACCAGTGCAGCCAGATCATTTTTGTGTTAGGAAAATGATGCTATGCTTTTTGAAAAAAAATACAGGAAGAAATGCAATAATGAAAGGTAATGAAAAGCAAAATGTAAGGGTTTTACAGTTTTTCCAAATTAGTTACACACACGTCCCAAGCATTATTCACAACTGAAATCCCCAAACTCTTTGTTGCACATTATTCTAATAATCTTACAATTAAAGGGGGGAAAAAAACACTTTTTTATCCAAAAACTTACATGCCTCATGGCCGGGTAATGCAGTCAGAATCACACAAAAAGAGATACTGTATTTCAAAAGACAAAGACCAAAAAACAACCACTGAATAAGTCATTTGTGTAACTTTGTCTGTTCACATATCTAGATACTTCACAAAATAAAATAGGCCACAAAAGCTTTTCTTTTTTTTTTTCAAAATTTGAAACATTGAAAATTTGATGGCTTCAGGAAGACATTTATGTTAAATCTATAATGAATTCCGAAATTACAGTGATGCTGATATTGCTTAAAAGCTCCTGGTTACACAGTTCAATTTTACTATATACAGTTGTAGAAAGTAAATTATTTATTACATCAGGTGTCATCTAGATGAGGATGGGTTTCCTTTTAAATCTGGTTCCTCTCAAGGTTTCTTTTTCATTTTTCATTTAGTTTTTTTTCCTTGCCACCATTGCCTCTGGCTTGGTCATTATGGATAAACGTTGTAATTTTTTATTCTGGAATTTTATTATCCTGTAAAGCTGCTTTGCAACAAAGTCCACTATTAAATGTGTTATAGGAATAAAATAGAATTGAAGTACATAAACTATGTCCCAGCATGCAAACGTTGCATTATTGCATGCCATTTTGTAATATAAATAGTGTGAGATGTTACAATCTTTTTTCTTGCACAGTCAAGCCTAGCCAAAAGGTGTATAATCCAACCTGCAGCTATGCTGTGAACAGCAAGTGAAAGAGTTTGTTTAGCTAGGAAAGAGGACAGCAGACGTGCTTTGGCATTGTCCAGCAATTATGTTTTGACTAAAACAGACAGGTGAATCTAATCTTAGCTAATTAATTGAGGAAGCTTTCAGATTTATAAACTACTTTGACATAAAGACTATGTGCTGGTTAAAATTTAAAGCATTATTAATTAGTGCCACTTGCATAGGAAGAGTGAGTTCAATACATCAGTTACTTATTATTCTGCAGTGTCTTATTATTATTATTATTATTATTATTATTATTATTATTATTATTATTATTATTATTATTATTATTATTATTATTATTACTCTATTCATTATTATGCACATCACCACTATTCTATCGTTCTATTTTTTTTATCCCATAAATAACAAAGTAAGGCAATGCTTTTAAAAAAATAAACAGTCTACTCTGGTTCCTTGAAGGGAATATTATGCTAATGATAATGCTAATCCTGGAAAATGATAGTTTAGCTTGGAAATTGGGCAGGGTCAAAGAATAAAAAACTCATTAAAAGGTTGAAGGTTGGGGGCAGACTAATCTTCTCTCATGCATCTTTAGTGCCATCTAAGACGGTCATGTAATTATAATACTTTTGTAACTGAAGAGATTTGTTTCTAGGCAGGAGAAACGAGAATGAGGGCAGGTGTCCAGAACATCATCATCATACAGAAATCATACATGATATTCAATTCACTTCAATTCAATTCAATTCAATTTATTTGTATAGTGCTTTTAACAATGGACATTGTCTCAAAGCAGCTTTACAGAAGTATAGAAACATAGAATCCCTATTTATTATTTCTGTTTTGTTATTTATAAATGTGAGTGCAGCATTTGAAACTACTGACTGTGATATTACAATAAAATAGATTGAAAAGGATTTTTTTTATGCTTTAGACTTGTTGACAGACTATTACCATTAACTAACATGGTAGCATAAAAGATTATATCAATTTAGAGAGCCTAAAAAAGTAAAATACTGTGTCAAAAGGTCTATTTTAGTGCCCATATTCTATTCCATTATATCTAGACTTTCATTTCTAATGATACAATGTTTAATAGAAACGTTGTTCTGTTAAATTCTGACAAAACAGAATTACAAACACTGAATACTAAGTCTATTCAAAATAAGGGTTGTGGATTTCACAGTGGAGTTTGGTCTAATCTTATATTCTGGTGTACCATTTGATTCTCATATAACTAACATCTCTAGACCTATTATTATGAACAGATAATCATAGCCAAAAGAAGAAATATTTTAATACTACATGATGCTGAGTAACTAATTCATTGAGCTAGTGTTACCGGCTGCCCTGCTGACTCTTTTAGGAATTTTTAGCTAGTTCAGAACAAAGCAGTCCATGTCCTACATAGGAAAAAAGTCAGTCCATTATCCTGGTGTATTCAATGAAGCGGGCTGCCTGTTAAATTCTGCACCGAAAAAAGTCCTGCTTATGATGCTTAAAGTTTCTCAGTTGTTTTGCTCTAGTATATCTCCCTTATGCTGTGTATTATGAGTAAAACATGCTGACATCACAGTCTGCACCCTTTTCACTGAGCTTTATTGCAATAAGAAATTTATTTGGGATTCAGTCACAGGAAGCAAAATATAGTGCAAAAGCAAGAAGATACAACAGTGCAATTATACAGTATTTTGGTAAACAATTCAAATAAGAATAAGGACAACACAGTAAAAATTGTTTAAAAAATATGTTTTTCACCACTGCTCAACATGAATGAAAAAACTGGGTTGTATGTGCGTTTTATGATTTACATTTACATTTGTATTTACTGCAGAAAATCAATCTGATAAAAAAAAATATATTCTTGTAGCCCAAATATCTGATGTGTTAAAGAAAATAGAACCATGTATTGTGTTAAATTAAAGTCCCAATTATTGTCATCTACCCTTTTTCTACCTTTCAAACATAACAGCACTGAGTCTTCACATATGTTCATGAGACTGCAAAATACAGCCAGGAATCTGAGATCAGTCCTCTATACAGAATCTCTACAGATTGTCCAGAATTCTAGCTCCTCTGTTATGGACTCTGCTCTTTAGTTCATCCCACAGCTTTTCAATAAGGTTTTGGTCAAATGACCGTGACATTGAATCAATTTTGTGCAGATTTAGACAAATGTATTGGGTCATTGTCCACTTAAAGTAAACATGAAAAATGTTTGTATCACAGGTTCCCAGTCCTCAACACCAGAGCCATACTTAGCAGTGGTGATTCGTTTTTTTTCTTAGTCCTTACACTAGACACACTGAGCATTTGTTGCCAAGAACCTATATTTCTGTTGAATCCAACCATAAAAACCAGTTACGGTAAGTTTTCCAGGCATGGGCATTCTCAGATTTGTATTGCTATTTTATAGCCACTGCCTAATTTCTGAAGGTCAACACCATTTTGTCTCATTTCATTTGAATATTCTCTCATTTTCACCATATTGAAGGATTAAGGGAATCTGGCTTATGTCTAACTTCATTCATACTAATAACCGAGTCAAAAAGGAAATGTTCCTAAGTACTCAGATGACTTTATAAAACAAAATATAGATAGAAACATGTAACTTCTGTTACATGTTACATGTTAATAGTTATTTTGTTACAAATATATTTTATTAAGTTTTTGTTTGTTTGTTTGTTTGTTTGTTTGTTTGTTTTCTAATGAATTTGCTTTCTCTCATATTTTCAGTAAGATTTAGATGACTAACTACAAAGACATTTTTATAAAATGCTCCTTTACCCAGCTTTACCAACAGTTCTAATAATTCTTTAGTTGGCCTTAAATATATATTTATAAAGTAGACAATATAAATTACATTTATCTCACTAATATGCATTCATGCTTGGAAATCAATTAAAACTTACAGAAACATATTAAAAACTGGCAAGCTGGAGGGTTTGTGTTGTGTTGGCTTCATTTGGGGAAATGTTAAATTATCATGGCATTTTAGCCAGTTGTTACATAGAAGACTTTAGGAAAGAGTAAACAAAGGACATTTGTATTAGGCTGAAAATTCTTCTATTTCTCCACTTTAGGTCACTTACCTTCAGGCTTATCTCCTCTGACAAGAAGATCATCTAGCCAAGATGACTGTTTGCTTATTGGGGACTGTTAAAAGAAAGCAAATGTTTTATGCTATTTTTAAGTACACATGACACACTGCTGATTTCTGGCTCCTTTGAAAATCACATGTGCTTGAGGCAGGCGTGAAATCGACATTTGCACCCAAGAGTGGCGCATCAGGATGCATGACAAAGGTTCCTTATTGTGCAGAAGGCCCGGGAGGGAGCAAATCTGGTCTCGTGTTCTTTCCCAACCACATCCTCCACTGCTAGAGGGTCACTTTGTCCAGTGCCCACCATCTTAAAGCCTTTGAACTGATCATGCAACCAGAGGGGTGAGCCTGGTGGAATTTTATAGGCTGTGTTGATGAACACACTGCTGTTAAAGAATATTATATCAGTGCTTCATGCTATCCAGTCCATCAGCATCACAATAGAGCTACTGTCTTTCTCACATCTGGATAAAATAACAAGCGCTCACATCTGTGTATAGAATTGCTTCATTTTGCTTGACAATTTGATTCTCAATTTGTAACATCTTGCCTAGACCCATTTTGCTGGAAATGGTTCAGTCTTACATCATACTTGTGGATTAACATCTGAATGATGCTGGTTATATGTGCCATTAATACAAAAAATTACAGTACATAAGCAAGGCCCCTTTTCTGTCTGCGGGCTATTCATTTGACTATACACCTTTTAAAGTTTTATATTATTAGGGCTGTGTGTGTTATCTGTTAAATATGTGAACAATTAAATGATCAATTTTTAAATGAATTTGATTATGTTTAGGATATTGATCCATGTTTCATGATACAGATTAAGCCTCAGAAAGCCACATTCCAGAACTTATTTTATGAAGGTTTGATTTTCTGAATTGTTTCATTTTCCTATTATAAGTGGAATAAATAACATTCAAATGAAATCCCAAGCTTTCTAAATTTTATCAGATAGTTACATTTCTTTTGTGTGTATTATAAACTGCTACACAGGTGCCAAATAAGTGCAATGGCATAAGTATTGCCATTACAATATAATTAATAATAGTAATATAATTACTTTTTATAGCGAAACATTCTCAGTTTAACATCAACTCTCCACTGATGCAGAATCATTTTCATTCATACAACGATTCTTATTTTAAATGCTATCCTACAATGTATTGGAGGAAACTGTCTGAATATGAATTTTAATTATGCTGGAAAAATGGTAGAATTTGAGCTAAGCTTTATGTACTTAGCTGATTTCAGTCAAAAAATCCCCCAGGAGTCTCTGCAAACACCTGGGTGATCACAGAGTTTACTTCTTGCCAAGAAATGAGGACAAGTGTGCATTCTAGTTTTTTGTGCAAAGACACAATGTATAAGGGAAATGTTTGCTATTATGTCCATTTTCTTTGTTCTTTTTGTTCCTTTGTTTCAGTTTCTGATCATATTTTGTTTTCTTTAATGAGGTCACAACTCTATTCAACCGAATGCGTCTATTTTCTACTTCCCCGCAAACATCCCAGGTGACTGTTCAACATAGGCAGTAACTCTAAACATGCCTTCAGCCAGTTCTTTCTCTGTAAATGAGTGTGTGTGTGTGTGTGTGTAGACACAGTGATTACACAGCTGCATGTATATCTTTGTGTTTGTGCATGCACAATGCTTGCGATATTCTTAACTGCAAGGTCATATGTTCGGCTGTAGTTACTAAAGTATTTATTTGTTATTATTTCTGTGATGTGATACTTTGCTTATTCATTTTTATTCATAAATAAAGGAACATAACACAATTACAATTACTAGAATGCATAGATAAGAACCAAAATCTTTTGGATTGAAATCATTTTAAGCTACATTTATAAATGTCTAAAATAAATTATTATTATTATCCTGGAACAGGGACTGAGGAGCAACAATAAATGAACGTTTTCTAATCATCGCTGTTCACGACATGGGGCCACGTCTCCTCAGCCTTTCCAGTGTGATGAGCTAATTTGACAGCTCACGGTGTGCTGTGAATCCATCCTCAGTGAGACAGGTACCCTAGGGCAAGTCAGCTGGATTGTGGCTGCTTACAGATTTAGCTGCAGCTTCCTGCTGGGTGTCATCTGTCTCTGTGCTGTGGTGCTGCCTAATTTTTTATTTTTTTTTTTGTCCTCCTGACATCATGAGACTGAACAGTTTGTGCCTGGCAGGCCTTTTCTGTCCAGGTCTGCCATCAAAGCAGCCATCGAGCTCCTGATCCAGCCCGGCATTGCTCCCAACACATACCCCCGAGCTTTTAATGGAAAAAACACAGGCCCTCAAAAACTTCCCCCAAATGGTGCAAGAGAATTAGTATACCATTCCTGTGCACTAATAGTGCTCTAATAAAAATGGTCAAAAGGTTTTGGTTTTTAGGTGTGTGTGTGGGTGCGGTGGTTGGGGGGCATGGAGGAAGTCCAAGGATCGACACAGAAACTGAAACAGAAATACATACACATACACTGTGGCCTTCAAATCTGGAGACTGCTGTGAACCTTAATCGTAAGCGACACAATGATTTTCTACCTCAGGAGGTTTACAGTTTAGCACTGTGTGACACTGTTGACAAGGTCACTGGGTGAAAGTTTGGCTTTCAACAAAAGCACATGATGATGAGTGCATATGTTAAGTTTCAGTCAGGAGCGACTGCATACACAGGCCCTCAAGAACAAGAACACCAACTCCAACCAAACAGTGTGACAAGGCAGAGCTCTGTCCAGGAAAGGCTGACATTTCTGTCTTTCCTTACTCTCCTTATAGCATACTCTCTTTTCCTGTCTCTGGAGTGCAGACACTCAGGGAGTATCAGGATTAGTGATCTGCTCTTTGCTCAAGGACAAAGCCAGCTAAGAGGAAAAATAGGGATATACAAAGATAAAGAAAGGAGTAGAAACAATCAGAGAAAGAGAGAGATACAGAGAGAATGCAGTTAAAGAGTTAAAGGTAAAGGTTAAAGTGTACGCAAGAGATGGAGAGAGAAACTGAGAAAGAAAGAGAGAGAGAGAAAGGCAGTGGAGGCCAGGCAGGTTGTTTAGCCCCAGGATGTGAGCTCTTGCCAGGGTTGTGAGTCGTGTAATCCCCCACCTGTTTAATGCCACTATTAGCGGTATTCAGCACACACTGCTATAAGCTTACTGAATCCCTACGGCTGACTCGCAGGGCACTGGATCAAGACCCAGATGGAAAGAGGGGAGAAAAAAAGACAGTGAGTGCAAGTAAACAAGAGAGAGGAAAAAGCCATTCGATGCAAAATAATTACACCCATTGGGTAATGTGTGTCCTGTGGTCAGAAATGGTGGAGTAGACAAATGTGTGTGTGTGTGTGTGTGTGTGTGCCTGCAGCATCACTGTGCTCCCAGGAGAGTCAAGGCCTATGCAAGGCTACAGCAGCGTTTTTAATAGCAGATATTCGTTATAATTTTAATGACACTATGATACTACACATTATAAATTGGAATGGTTATATAATACATGTAAAATATATGTTTATAATGGTTGTATAATATGTCCAAAATCTCCATGTATATAGAAGAGAATATGTGCTTCCTTGACATAATAAACAGTTTAATATTTGTATTGCCAAAGCCTGCATTACAAAATGTGTGAATGAATAATAAAATAAACTTAAAAGGAAACATTAAACAATTTAATAAACCAAATCTAACAAAAATATTAATAATATTAAGAAAAAGTATTATTATTAAGAAGAAAGAAAGAAAGAAAGAAAGAAAGAAAGAAAGAAAGAAAGAAAGAAAGAAAGAAAGAAAGAAAGAAAGATCACTTGTGTATTTTAGCATCTCATTTACATGTCATTAGGTTCACATGAATTTGCTTATTTGTTTGTGTTTAATAGCTACTTCCAAGACCTGATTATTTGTATATTCAGTTGTTCAGTTGTATATTTAGTTTTTTTTTCCTTTTTAGTGTAATGCAAAAACAACTAGAACAAAAAAAATAAATACTGTTTTTAGGTTATATATTCAATTTTGTTTTTGTAAAAATATTTTTTGATATTTAAAAAAACGTGTTTCTGTTAATGACATGAAGTTGCTGATAGAATTGTGGTAAATGGACTTTTTTTTTATTATTGTACTTTGTCTCCATCTAGTGAATACATTTTAAATCATGGATAATTAAATCAAGCATGAATATTCAGGTGCATCATGGCCACTAATAAATGGACCAGTGAGTGTATACTGATGGTGTTTTTTTTTGTTTGTTTTTTTTTAAAGAAACCCCCAGTTTTTTTTTTGGAAAATTTTTTGGAGCCTCCACAAATATATGTACCTAGGTTTGTCTTGAAAGTTGAGCAGGACACATGATTTGAAGTTTCCCTAGAGACCTAGATCATTTTGAAAAACACCCTCAACTAAGAACAATATATTCATCAATTTATTATGTGATTAAATAAATAAATGAACAGGTTATATATGTATGATTGTTAATAGATCAGCCATCTCACGCACATGTACACTGATCAGCCATAACATTAAAACCACCTACCTAATATTGTGTAAGTCTTCACTGTGCTATCAAAACTGCTCTGGCTTGCCAAAGACTCTACAAGACTGGTTTTTAATGCTGATTTGTGTACATTAGAGTTCAACAATATGCATACACACATACCAATCAGACAAAACATTAAAACTCACCTATGGAGTGTATAACTGATTATCTCATAACAATGGCACCTGTCAAGGAGGAGGATATATTATGCAGCAAGTGAACATTTAATTCTCAAAGCTGATGTGTTAATAGCAGGAAAAAATGTCCAGGCATAAGGAACTGAGTGACTTTGACAAGGGCCAGATTGTGATGGCTAGACGACATGGTCATAGCATCACCAAAATGGCAGGGTGAGGTGTTCCAGTTAAGCAGAGGTTAGTACTTACCAAAAGTGGTGACAGGGTCATAGGCACAAAAGGTTCACTGATGTGTGTGAGGAGCAAAGTCTAGTCTGTCTGATGCAATTCAACATACAAGCTACTGTAGCACAAACTGCAGAATGCAAACACACAATGCATCACAGCTTACTGCATAAGGGGCTGCATATTTGTAGATTGGTCAGAATGCCAATGCTGAACCGTGTCCACTGGCAAAAGTGCCTACAATGGGCAAGTGAGCATCAGAACTGGACTATAGAGCAATGGAAGAAGGAGGTCCACTCTGCTGAATCATGCATTCTTTTACATCATGTGGATACCCCGGTGTGTTGCTTACCTATAAGGGTGCACTGTTGGAAGAAGGCAAACCTGAAGGCAGTGTGATGCTTTGGTCAATATTCTGGCATTCATTTTGATGTCTTTTTTACATGTAGCACATGTCATTATTGATGTCATTTAGTTAGAATATCTCCTATTAAAATATTTTGTCTACAGTTATGTCTATGTATGTTAACTAACCCTCTATGTCTGTATCCTATGGTATAAGATAGCCACCACAACAACTCAGGGTACAAAATAAAATTGAAAATAGAATATTTTTAGGTCTCTAGATATCAGATGAGATTTAAGCACTTTTAAACACTGATTGCTCGCTCTTTCAACCTGTTAACATCACAGCTTTTTACAGCTGTCCAGGTTATAAAAAGAGACTCAAAATAAAAACAGTCAAAATGGAATTTAAAAGTAAAATAAAATAAAATAAAATAAAATAAAATAAAATAGAATGGAAGTTGTACAATAAATGGAATTAGTTGTACAAGGAAAAACAAATAGACAAAATGTAGAAATATATAGCATATGAATGCACTACAATGACTGATGAATATGGTAAACTGAATATAGTATTGCTATTTATCTGCAGTGTAGTGCAAATCTGTACGGTGTGTTGTGCAAAAAATTCTAGTTGAGGTAGAGATGTTGTGAGACAAGTCCAAGCTCTAAGTGTTGTCCTGGTTGAGGGCCCAGATGGCCTGTAGGAAGAAGCACCTCCTCATTCTTTCTGTATTTGCCTTCAAGGGGTAGAAGCGCTTCCCTGACTGCAGCGGAGAGAGAAAAGCCCATTGTTTGGATGGCTATCTTTCACTATCTTCTTGGCCTTGGTCCAGCACTGCTTGCTGTAGATCGACTGCGGGTCGGGGAGCTCAGTGCGGATGGTACACTCAGCTGATAACACCACCCTCTGGAGAGCCGATCTGTTCTGCTTGGTGCTATTCCCTAACCAGGCTGTGATTCTTCCCATCAGGATGCTCACAATGGTGCAGGTGTAAAAGGTCCTTAGCACCTGAGAGGGTAGTTTAAAGTCCTTAAGTGTCTAATGTGGTAAAGACAATGCTGAGCCATCTTTGCCAAGATGTTGGTGTGACAGGACCATGACAGGTCCTGCACACTATGAAAATGTAGATACCAGAAATTATACCACTACTCTCTCCACTGGGTTCTCGTTGATCTTAAAGTGGTTGGTAGTCCACAGTGGTTGGTAGAAACTGAGCATGAATGCTGTAGGTTAATTTCATGCAAACAAATTTTGAATAAGCACTGAGAAGAAGGAAATGAACGAGTACATTTAAAATGACTTAATTCATGGGTAGTTTCAGACAGTTAATTGTATATAAGGATCTATTATTTTCAATTCAATTTATTTGTATAGCGCTTTTAACAATGGACATTTTAACTAACAATAGCTTGTGCAGTTATTTGAAATGTTATATTTAATTTCATTAAAATGTAAAATAAATAAATAAATAATGTGTTTTCAGGAGAATGATGAACAATATAGACAAATTTTTGCTGACACATTACCATTACATCCATATGTGAGACTACAAAATATTGCCACAAAGTTAGAAGCAGATTATTGTATATGCTGCAGCTTTAAGACTTCCTTTATAGAACTAAGATGCCCAAACCTGTTCCAGCATGACCCAGTGTAGAGCTTGGTGTCGAAGTACCTGAGCTGCCTGCACAGCGCCTGGATCCCTGAACTTTGCTCATGCTCATGGTTTGGGAATGGGATGTCTGGTGTGTGGTGAGTGCTTAGCCTCTAATCAGTAGGGGGTAGCAAAGGACTGTGCATGGGAATGTTTCAGTAAGAAGCGTTAACTATAACTTATAATTTGCTACGTGTGTGCGTGTGTGTGTGTGTGTGTGTGTGTGTGCGCGCGCGTGACAGAGGTATTGCAGGAAATTTCCCCCTAACTTAACTTACTCTTAATCTTTTGGGGAGCGCTGTGTCAAAAAACTATATTTCCCATCATTCATCCATGAACTACGTCACACCGGAAACTAAAGGAAAGTTCACTGGTTGGTCGCGAGAAGCACTGACTCTAAGCTAGTTAAAGCTACCTTTTAAAAAGTGAGTATAATTACATTTATTCCATTGCCATTAGTAGACATTAACTCTATTTTTTTAATCATACACTGAGACAATGTATAGATTTAAACACAGCTGTACTACAATCCGATCAAGTCACTCTTTTGAGGCACATGTGCTTACTTAACATCAGCGCACTGTGAAATGATCATTTTTGTTGTTGTTTGTTTGTTTGTTTGTCTGTTTGTTTGTTTTTGCACTGATAGGCGCTGATGATGGCAGTTGACTGGGCTGGATATGGATATGCAGCCCTCGTTGCGTCCGGAGGAGTTATGGGTTATGTCAAAGCAGGTCTTCTTCAATCCTCGTTATATTTGTAATATATAACCATGGGTAACATGAATACATAGCTCAGTTCAAGTAGATCGTTTTTAACACGATTTATACCGTGACTTTTAATGTATAGAAATTTGCTGTAATGTTCATCTCCATTACACAACGCTGTGGATTTATCTGGAGGTTTGACCTGACCGTCTCGCTTTCTGCAGGCAGTGTCCCTTCATTGGCAGCTGGACTGCTGTTTGGAGGTCTAGCAGGTTTTGGTGCCTACAAGATATCGCAAAACTCCCAAGACATTTGGGTGTCTTTAGGTTGGTATTTTCAGTTATTTATGCAAACGTATACAGTATCTAATCAGGTCAATTAATACCCCCCCCACACACACACACACATACACACACATACACACACACACACACACACACACACACATACACACACACATACCATAGTAAATAATTAAGGAGCAAATCATCATGGGGCATGCTGTTATAGGAAAATAATCAGACTGGGTTGTCATCTGGTCTGATATAAAGCAGTTTTCACCCAGAGGTCATTTTCAATGTCATTCCTTATTACAGCAATTTTCAGATCAAATTTTCAGTTTTGTCATTAAAAATACTTTTAAATGTTTTTACACTAATGTTGCAGGCTTCCAGTGAATCAAGGACCGGTTATCTTGTTAATAAGACAAAAATAATCTTGTTTTCTGTTACAGTGAAACTGGAAAACTCTCTGTCTGTGGAGACTTTCCCAATACCAATAATTGTGTTACTAATCAACAAAAACATTATTAATTTGTATATCTGTATATGAGCTTTTACTATATAATTGGCTAACAAATGTTAGAGAGGTCTAGTATATATGGCTAGTAAATAGTGCAATTGTATGGAAGCCTGTATCAGAATTGGCGAATGGAAAAAAAACATGCGAGTCTGGAGTAATTTGTTTTCAGCAAGCAAGTTGTTAGCAAGCTATACTTAGACAACCTCCCAAGATGTTCTCTGTTCAATTCACTTTAAAAGGGTCTGAGACCACACACTGAAATCCCTTTACTGCTTAAGCAGACCTCTTTCAGGGATAGTGTACGAAAGGACAACTGGGTCCTTTTTCACTTGGGTCACCTCTTGGTCTGGTCTGAATCTTGGTCTGGTTCAAGGGGTCTGATTTTAGGCAAAGACAAAACAACACGACTCATCAATTTTTTCATTTTTTTTCAAAATGATTTTGGTGCTATTATGTATAGCAGGGCATGTCACTTCTTCTGTGTCTCACAAAGTTCCCCTGCTACTGACACATGTCCTGCAAACTATTGATGTCATCATCGGCTAAAAACATGTGCAGGTTAATACATATACTGTGGTCTGCACTTGTTCAGGATAAGTTGCATTCACAGTTCCAGGGCAGCTGAACTCTGAGCACTTCCTACAGGTAGTCATTTTTTATGCAAACAAAGCTCTGTTTCTCACTAAACCTCCAGAGTGAAAGCCCCTATGAGCAGATCACACAGGTGTGCACCCTTGATGATGTCTCATTTACCTTCTTCAGGTTTAGGATAAATTTACTAGACATAATAGAATAAAAGAATAGTTGACCTTTTTTTTTTTTTTTTTTACAGTCAGACATAGTTGAAAAAATCCTTTGTGCGAAATCCTAATACTTCAGTCTTTGAAATGAACATGAACTGATTTTATTAGATACTGTGTATTAATAATTTCTATGTGTGTTGGGCAGCTACATCAGGAACCTTGGCTGCTCTCATGGGGAAAAGATTTTACAACTCTCGGAAGATAATGCCTGCCGGTATAGTGGCTGGAGCCAGGTAATTCGTGTTCACACTTGACAAACAAGGTCCCTGGAGACTGGATTATGAGCCTTTTCAGTAAAATATCCACATTTTCCATAAACCTCATAGATAATTCTGGAGCAAACATTTTTCTGTTTAAACAGCTTCTCATACTACACAAAGGAGACAGGCCCTTTTAGTGCCTATAATAATTATTTGGAATAAGCATGGCATGTAGTCTCATTTGTGGATGTCATTTTTCTTTTACAGTATTCTGATGCTGGTAAAGCTTGGTATTGGAGTCCTGCAGAAGCCTCAAGATTCATGAATGTTGCTGCAAAAAAATATCAGTGATAAAAATAAATCATATTTTTGTTTGACTCTAAATTGTACAGTTATTTAGAAAAAAACAGCATGATTGCAACAAGTATAATGTTCTCTAAAATGTTTAATAAATGATAAAAACATTTATTCTGCATTTATACACACACTTTTTTTCATTCAAACCACATGAATCAGTGTTTTAAAATACTTACAAAACTGTTAGTGTTGGTTTCAAGCTAAAAACAGATTATTCTTGATTTTCTAGAATATATTCTCATATGAAAAATCAAATGTTGTTCCCAAATGGCAGCAGAGGAAACCAAGTTGTTATTTGGATAATGTGGTCAAATCCATGTTGGTTCAATAGCATTCCAGTGGCATTAAAGATGGGTGTTGTAATATTTTAACATTTTTAAAAGCCCTTAGTAATCATACTCAAAGAAAAAACAACAACTGCACTGTTCCAGGAAAGGGAATTTTTTTTTCAATGAGGTTACACCTGCCACTTCAAATAGTGAATTCATCGACCAATCAGACATGACATTAAAACTACTGCGAGGTGAACTGAATAACATTAAGTTCAGTCAGTTCTCCAAACTGATGTGTTGGAAGCAGGGCAAAGATAAGGATCTTTGACAAGGGCCAATTTGTTATGGCTAGATGACTGGGTCAGAGCATCTCCAAACTGGTAGGTCTTGTGGCGTGTTACTGGTATGCAGTGATTAGTACAGGGTCATGGGCACCCAAGGCTCACTGATGCACATGAGTAGTGAAGACTATCCTGCCTGGTCCGATCCCACAGAAGAGCCACTGTAGTATGAATTGCTGAAAAAGTTCATGCTGATAGAAAGGTGTCAGAATACACAGTGCATCAAAGCTTGTTGTGTATGGAGCCATGTAGTTGCAGACCAGTCAGACATGGTCCATGCTGGTCAACTGGACCATGGATCAATGAAGAAGGTAGCCTGGTCTGAGGAATCATGTTTTCTTTTACATCATGCAGATGGCCAAGTGCATTGTTTACCTGTGGATGAAATGGCACCAGAAAGCATTATGGGAAGATGGCAAACCAGCAGAAGCAATGTTATGCTGGGGTACTTTGGGTCCTGGCTTTCATCCACATACCTAAACAATGTTGTAGCTCAAGTACCTCTTCATGGCAATGTTATTCCCTAATAGTAGTAGCCTCTTTCAGCAGAATAATCCTTCCTTAATGCAAAAATTGTAATTGGAACATAACAGAGGTGTTGACTTTGCCTCCAAATTCTCCACATCTCAATATAATTAAGAACCTTTGAGATGTCCTGGACAAACAAGTCAGATCCATGGAGTCACTCTGCAACTTGCAGGACTTAAAGGATCTGTTGCTAATGTCTTGGAGCCAGATATCACAGCACACCCTCAGAGGTTTTGAAGAGTCCATGACCCAATGGGTCATAGTTGTTTTGGTGGCACAAGGTGGACCTACACAATATTAAGCAAGTGGCTTTAATGTTATGGGTGATCAGTGTATGTTCTGAAATCTACACTGAAAAATTAATAATGAATATACCAAATTTTCAAGGCACATCACAAAAGCATGACCTCTGTGTGTTTGTAATTACAAAGACATGAACTGGTTTAGAATGAACAGCTTGATTCTAAAATACAATAAATATTTTTTTACATAGTCAATAAAGAAAACAAAAGAAAAAAATCCAGGTCTACGGTGAATATCATTTACAAAATTCACAGTTACATTTTATTCAGAAAAAAACAACTATTTGTACTGTGGACTTTGAGACATTAAAAAATTATCTGCTAGAGAAGATGACAATATTATGGTTAGCACAAGCTGAGGCCATAAAGATTTGTAGATGTGCTACCGATGGCTTCCATACTTCTCCGCCCAGTCTACTCGACCATGGACAGGTTGCACAGGAGCTGCACGAGAAAGGATATTGCCAGAATTTTTCCCCAGAACTGAGTAGCTTGTCCCTTTTACATGAGATCTTTTTTTCCACTCATCAGGATCTGAGGAACAATTATTGAGAATGTCAAATGTAAGAACATAGGCTTTAACTTTATTTTAGGAAAAAATGTATGTGGTTTCATTCTCACTGGGGGAACAGAATTGGTCAGAATTTGCCTGAATTTACCTTCAGTACTCATATTTAATGAAGTGGAAGCAGCACATTTGATCTTTATATATTTTGTTTTGCCAGTTTTAGAATCAGCAGTGGTGGACAGATCAACTAAGAGGAAAAAAACATGAATAGGGATAGAGGATGGAAGAGAATTAAACAGCAATGAAGATATACTGCAAGCAAGAGGGCATGTGTTTTTAGCTATTGCTTCTCCAGCTTAATGTATGTTAACTACTTTGCTGTTAACAAGTTGTTCCTTTCAGGAAGAACCTGGACTGCTGGTGAGACTTTTTTTCCTCCGATTTTTATATCTGATTTAATCTCAGCCAATTATAAGTTTCCATTAAACAATACATCTGAATGGATGTGAGGTGAACAGAATGAGATTTATTTAATCAGGAACAAAGTTTAGATATTAATACATACGTGCTTGCTGTTTTCCAGTTGGTGTAAGCTGTATCCTCTGGCCAACTGACCCAATTTCCTTCTTCTGGAAAGATGAACTATAACCTCCAGAGAGGTTGTACGTAGTGCTAATAAAGTTTCCTAAAAGCCAAAGTCATACTGTCACAACAAAATCTATGTAAAATTATATGACGTGAATTTTCGATTAGTGATCTTGTTTCTACTTTAGCTCAGTTTAGTTTCTACTTTTATAAAGATATGCTTTAGGAGTTTTTGTAAGTTTTAGCCTAATAGCCAGACATTATTTGATGAACAGTTACAATTATTCCAATTGTCCATTGTCCAATTATTATTTTTTATGTATGTTGTTTGGTGAATCACAAGGCAATCTCCAATGGGGAAGTTACAATACAAAAAAAATCAATGTTATATGTACCTTTAGGCTGTTCAAGTTTTTCTTGTATCCTTTCTCTAGGCTTATATGGAACAGTAATGCTGCTATCCTCTGCATCTGGGGTTAGGTATAGAGGCAAGGGATACATGCAAGAAGGAAATCACAAAAATATGAATAGGAAAAAAACAAGGAAACCCAAAAGCAAATGAGAAAGAACTGCCAGGTTTTTTTTTGTTTTGTTTTAATCCACATTGAATACTGAATGTTGATTATATGCCTCATGAATAATAGAAGACTTATAGACTTATATATACTATAGCTACAATGTACAAAGCACTGAGGAGTGTTCGAAACACTCTATTGTGCTTGATACATTAGCTTTGAAGTAGGAAACCCAGAGGAATTTGTGTGTGTGTGTGTGTGTGTGTGTTGGGGGTGCATTGTGTTGCATCATTTGTGGTAATCAGACAGCTTTTAACTAACAGACTACCCTTTTGATATAAGCTTACCAGTGTGAGAGACTCGGGTAACTAGGGCTCCACTAATGGGAGCAAGCGGTTTCTTCGTATGTGTTGACCAGTTGTCCCACAGTTCTATCTGGGGCTTCTTTTCCACAGTTGACGAGGAGCTTTTACTTATCAAACCTGAAATGAAGGTAAGACAGTAGTACTTGCATTATAAGTCTTATACTGGAATTAGGTGTATTACACCAACGCAAATTCTATTAGTGCTCATTAAATTATTTTTAAAATAATTAATAATAATAAATTAATAAATATTAAATTAAATAATTTTAAGCTTCTTGAAGCTAGAAATGAAATAACATTTAATTTGTAACCGAACTGGAAACAACCATATAGTACCAGGCAGTAAACATACCAGGCAGGTATCTTGATTGCCTTAGGTAATGCTGCCGGGCTGAACAGGTGCTTTGCAGACTGGAGTTTGATTTAATGCTACTTGGTAGCTTTGTAACGTTGGTAAAAGTGTAAATAGGTTTTTGATCTTTTGACCTAAATAGGTTAAGCCATAGGCCATTAAAAAGAGAAGAAAGTGCAAATTCAGAATAACAAAACTCCAAATACAATTAAACACCAAATCTTAAATAGCCACATCATTGTACAGTCCAACTGAAAATTCAGTGACTCAGAAGTGAACCTATTAATGGGTTTGTTCTCTTCCACTGCAATGTTGGGTTTTTTGGAGTTGAATGCAGCTGTGTCTGAGGGGTATGACTCATCCCAGCTGTCAGAGTGTTTAGTCTGTCCCCAGCGTCTCCGCCCACTTTTCAGTCGCATCATGCTGTTTTCATTTCCCATAGGCCTCTTGAGAAATAAAATTCAGGTTGACAGATTAGTCAGTCAGTGTAGTTATTTATATATACAGTATATCTACAGTCAAATCTCTTACTTTACATATATAAAAATCAACTAAATGACACTGTGGTAGTGATTGAGTGCCGATTTGTGAATGGAGAACAGAGCCAAGAGGAACAAGTGGTAAGGATCACACACCTATGCTTAATTATAGGAATGATTATTCTCTGTTACAGTGAGCAGCCGCAAAGATAAAAGTAGGGAAAGTGAGAGACGGTATAAGAGAAAGCAGAGCACACAGGGCCATGTGTGCGAATGTGCATGTGTGTGTGTGTGTGTGTGTGTGTGTAGATAACCACTGAACATCAAAAGTTAAAATAAAAGCACATTTTTTTGAGTTTGCAAGCCTGCTTCCATTTTTCCACTGTCCTACACCCTTTGAATCACAACAGAGGCCAAATCATTTTACACTATTTTTGGGAAACAAGTGGGAAATGTGAGATGTGGGCTAGAAAAAATCCAAAAGTCTGAACCTACTACCAGCAACTGTTTTGATTTCTAGGTATTCTAGAAGATTTAGCTTTTATGTCCTTTACCTTTTTTGTATTGAGTGCAAGGGGATCAGCTTCGTGGTCTGTACGAATGGGGCCCTGAGGCAGGGAGATCAACTGGAGGGTCTGATGGGAATTCCTGCCCTTGTCCTTGGTCTGAGAGTGCAGGACTGGCTCAGAAGCTGACTGCAGCTCAGATTTGATCTCGTTGGGTTTAGCTGTTTTCACCTGTGTGTTACGGAGGTCAGGTGTTTGAGGCCGTTGTCCCAACACCTGGCCCACTTGAAAATAGGGGTACCTGAGTGCCTGGCATGGTAAGATAACATATAACAAGAAATGTTGCTGAGCATATCATTAAATTCACATCTTATACTGTATATTTTAATAGACAAGCAATAGTAAAAATAAATTTTTATTTTTATTTATTTATTTATAATATTTTACAATACTAAAATGTTACATTACTGTTCAGATGTTTTGGATTTTGGAAAACGGATTCTAGTCCATGTCACATAACCACCACCTCTTTTTGTATTCAGTCATGACAACACACACATCTTCTAAGAGAATCCCCAAGAATGTACATGGATTTTATGTCTCTTGTGTTTCACAGAAATATTTGCACTTTTTAGGCAAACATATATTTGTATTTTAATTATTACTAAGCATATTATGACATACCTAACCCTTCATGTGCACCTACCACTACCAAAGTGCTTATTTAAAGTCTCATTAGGATCTGACTCAACTGGTAAGTTCTGGGTTTTTAATGGGACTTCTAATCAGTGCTTTATTAAAGGTAGGCACATTTTTAATTTTTCATTGAAAATTACTTAATTACAAAAATATGCTGACAGTGTCATGACTTTGTATGCATTATTAGTGCACTTATTATGACTGGGCCTAAGTACTACTGTAACCTGAAGGATATATTATAATATTTATAGCCTATAAGCAGTTGTATCTTGGTGGGTAAGGTTTTGGGCTAGTGATCAGAAGAATATGAGTTAAAAATGGATATGCTGCATGATGCATGTTGTTTTTTTTTCTTTGGCACCTATTGTATAATACATAATCACACACAAACATATTATTTTACATTCTGCATCTTCAAATAATTGTGCCTGTTGTGAGGTAAAAAAAAAAAAAACCTGTAAGAAACACCATTGGCCCAGAGTAACTTAGCACTAAGCCTCTGTATACCTGCACAGCAGTTGGCCTCTTTTTTGGCTCCCAATGCAGCAAATCCTTCATTAGGGTGAGAGCCTCATTACTGGCATTGGGGATGAGGGTTTTTAGAGGTGTAGGAACACACTGAGGAAAGCGGAAATTCATCGCTGCAGCAAGCTGATGACCCTCCAACCAGTCCGTCTGAACATTCAGAGAAAGTAAACATTAGAATAATCAACTATGGCATAATGGTATCTATAAACATATTAAAACAAAACCAGTATGAGGACAAGTGAAACAAAACCCAAACAGCTTAAGATCAAATGTATCCATGTCTCAAACTTTTTTTTGTACCATATTCTGCATATGCACTATATTTTTTTGTAACTATAAGTACCCACATATTCTAATATATGTGTGGATTGGGGTATAGGACCTTGTCCTGATACAAAAATTGAGGCTGCCAATAATGTCCACTACAAATTAGTCACTGAAGTCTTATTAATGAAATTTGTCGTCTCTGGCACATTTGGTTTTGGTTCACAGGTTTACATACCTTCTTTACTGTGCCAAGAACCTGGCAAATCTTGAAGATCTCATCAACCTCACTGTTGCCAGGGAAAAGAGGTCGTAAAGTGTAGAGTTCTGCCATAATGCAGCCCACTGCCCACATGTCTATAGGAGAGCTGTACACAGACGATCTCAAAAGCACCTCTGGAGCTCGATACCTGCACACACACACACAAATGTCAAATGTCACATGTCATTATGGTTAGTACTCATATAGAAAGGCTAGGAAGCAAATTCATTGTCATACAGTCAAGTCTATAATTATTTTTGTGATAGACATAAAAGAAAAAATCCTGAATATATTGTATATTAATATTTATAATTCATACATTGTTAAAATTCTGTAAAAATTTGTTAAAAAATTCCTACTATTAAACACCATTAAAACTAAATATATTTAATGATATATGTAATGTATAATTGTGTCTGAAATTAAACAATGTCCAGTTTGCCCCTGTATTAGGCCTTGTGTATCTATACCCGGGGATAACTGTTTTATCTCTGAAATTGTGTTGATTTCTTACCAAATTACGTTTACTCTAAACAAGATTAAACTTGAAAAACATGTTTTATGTATTCCTGAAAAACGATTAAAAAACTGTTCCACTTGATAACAATGCCATTCTGCTGTTTTATGTTTCATTTAGCCATTTCTGTCACTTGTTTTTTTTTGCCCATTTTGACTTCTGTCTGTTCTCAGCTTTTTTTCTGGATACCATTGATTGCCCTTTGCCGATCACCTGAGATCTCGCTCTGTTGGATTACGTGTCTTCTCTGGTCTCCCGAAGCTAAGCAGCCCTTCCTCCATCTCACAGATCTGTTCATGGTTGCCGCCAACCTGCCTGCATCTGGGGGCTGCCCAGAGAGGAGACTTCTTGTCATCGACAACCTGCACTCCAATGTCCTCCAGTGGATCTCCTGTCACCTGGTTTGCACACACACTATCCCTCCTCCAGCAGTGGTTCTGGTGGCCCTCCATGAGGAAGGATACCCAGGAGTTCGTTGCTGCCTGCTCCGTGTGCTCCCAGCAAAAGCCATCCAGGTCCCCACCTTCCAGCCATCTATGACCTCTGCCCATCCATAGACATCCTTGGCCCCACCTATCCATGGACTTTGTATGTTTGTGTCCATGGACCATCAGCAACAATGCCATGCTAAAAGGTGTAGATCGCTTCTCCACTTCATTCCATTGAGGGCCCGTCTCGCATTGCTCAAAAGCCTGGACCTTATTGTATCAGCCAGAGGCAGCCAGTTTGGCGGTCTACCAGGGACCTTCCTTTAAAGTCAACCTGCAGGTAGCTTGCACCCCATTTTGTGGGTCCCTTTCCCAGATCTAAAGTGTTCGACTCAGGCTCCCCAGGGTCCTTTGCATCCACCCTACCTTCCACAACTCTACGCTCAAACCTGTCCAAACCTGCTTACTTTTGTGCTGGCTGTTGCTTACTATTTCCTGTTTGCAGATTACTGCTTTGTGCCTATGGACCTTAGTGACTGTACTGTGCGTGTGGATTTACACGATCACTTTGTAACTGACTATTTTATGCTGCTTGTGTCTACAAGCCATTACTGCTGTGCTATTCCCTGTGGATTATTGTGTCTGCATTTGTCCTGTGGATTTAGTTACTGAACTGTGCCTTTGTATTTCTGTCTTTGAGGTCTGCTTATAGTACATCACCTATGTTCTTATTAAAGACTATTTTATCACAGTCCGTTTCTGTCATGCATTTGGGTCCTAGCCAGTAACTGTGACACAATAACTGCATTAAGCCTGCTTTCTTGATGCAATATCTTCTTTTGCAATGCTTTTCTAGGCTTTTAGAGCAGCTGCTTACAGTGCTCTTCAGTAGGTAAATTGACTGCTAAATTGGTCTAAAGTCTGGTGATTGACCTGGCCAGTCTAAAAGCTTCTACTTTCCCACAGATTAAGTAATTTGTTGAGTTGCCAGTCTGTTTTGGATCATTGTCTTGCTACATGGTGAAGTTTCTCCCAATTAATTTGGATACATTTATGTATAAATCGGCAGACAAAGTGTACCTGTAAACTTCTAAATTTATTCTGCTGCTGCAATGATGTTACATCATTAAAGATTAGTTAGCCTCTGCTAGAAGCAGCCATGCAAGCTATGATATTACCTACAACATGTTCCACAGTTGAGCTTGTATGATTTGGATCTTCCTCCACACTTTGGCCTTTTCCATCACTGAATGAAAGAGTAGTTCCATCTTAGTTCCAGAATTTTTGTGGCTCATTTTTATACTGAATTCCAATTTGGCCTTCGGAGTCTTACTGCTGAGGAGTGATTAGCATATTGTGGTATGGCCTCTATATTTCTTTTCTTTAAGTCTTCTTTGTGAAACCTTCACCCCTGCCATGTGAAGATTGTTGGTGATGTCACAGACTGTTGTTTTTTGGGTTGTTCTTCACAGCTTTCATCATGCTTTTGTAATCAGCTGTTGTTGTTTTCCTTGGCCAACCTCTTCGGTGTCTGTTGCTTAGCACACCACTGGTTTCTTTCTTTCTTTAGGACTTTCCAAATGGCAAATACAAATGTCTTCCATACATGACACAAACAAATAAATTGGTCTTGCTGTTCTAATACAGGGGTTCTGTAAATACAGCTCTGGAAAAAATAAGAGACCACTGCAAAATAATCAGTTTCTTATGTTTTTTCTTACAGGTGCATGTATTGGTGAGATGAACAGTTTTGAATCATTTTTTGTGAACTGCTGACAATATTTCTCCTAAATTCAAAATATAACTATTGTTATTTAGAGTGTATATTTAAAGGAAATGACAACACATGAAAATAACCCAAGATCATGCAGTATTCGCAGAGCTTTAATAACTCAAATAAAACAAAATGCAAATAATTTGTAAACAAATTGCAAAGCTCAGCTTTGCTTGATGTTTTGTGATCATCCATCTTCCTTATTCCAGAGGTTTTCAATAGGGTTCAAATCTGGAGATTGGGCAGTGGTCTCTTATTTATTTCCAGAGCTGTATGTCTAGAATTCAGAGACCTGGTACAAAGGCTAAACAAAACAGTCCAAGACGAAAACAAAACAAAATATAATTCAACAGTCTGGTAGTCTTAACTGGTGGAACTGTTTACATAGCACATTAACACATGTTGATTTAACATCTTAAAACCTGCTGCTCAAGCTATGTCACAGGGCAACTGAACATACATTGTGAAATGTATTAACTATCCTCTTCTACATACATGAGATCTTTAGTGTTATAACGAATGACAGGGGACAAAGAAATACCAGCAGTGCAACCCAGAGAGCATGGCCAATGATGCAGTCTTGGATACATGGTGAGTGGATGGCTGTGAACTTTCAACTACTGACCTCAATTAAATAAACCATTTCATTACTAATTCACATTTACTGGTTTGCCACATTTTTGTTTCCATGAGAAGAAAGTGGAAGCTCTCTTACCATCGTGTGGAGACATAGTCTGTATATGGAGGGCGGGAACGGATCTCTCTGGCCAGACCAAAGTCTGCTATTTTCACCAGTTCAGGACCCATACACAACAGATTCTCTGGCTTTATATCCCGATGGAAAAATCCTGAATCAGCAAACCAATTCACACATAAAAAATTACAAGTGGTCCTGACTACCAATTGTTATGTTTTAAAAATCGGATTACAAGATAACATATTCAACATAGTATTGCTGTGTAGGTAAACTTAGCACATATTACTCAAGAATATCAGTTAGTTTCTTCATAAGGCACTATTTACAAACAATATGTGGCTAAATATTGTTAAAAAAAAAAAGACTTCCTACATTAACTGCAGATATGAACTGAATAAAATTTGCCACTACAGCATAGCTTGCATTGTAGAGCTGACAGCTGTGAACAAAAGCAGCACTATGTAGCACCTAGGTAAGATAAAGTAAAAGAAGCTTTAGGGAAAAGAGCCAAGCAAGGAACAAATGCCAACCAGAGAGCATTTGAAACATGATGTTTCTTATTTTATTTTCAGTAAACATCTTATTTTCTCTAATGGCAGAGCATTTCATGCACATGAGAAGGGAGGAAAGAGACAAGCATAGATTGCACAACCCATAGGTTGTAAAAAACAATGAATTTAAAATTAATTTTATTTGTTTTTTGTTTTTTTTTCCATACATAATTTGGATTGTGGTGTTAAATGCCAGGCCTCAGTTTTAAATGTGTGCTTTAGATATTCCTGACATGAGCCACTCACATAGCCTGTTCCTGAAGAGATAAAGAGAAAGTCTGAGCGATCATGGGTGTTTGTCACACCCACGAATGGCTACTCAGAGCTCACACAGCTGTTGTCCTTTATTAAGCATTAATATCACAGTCCTGAGACAGTAACCTACCATGCTTATGAATGAATGAAAGCCCCTGCAATATCTGAAAGGTTATGTTCCTGATGACTGACTCAGGGAACAATTTGTTTCTAGAGACAAGAAAATTAAGAAAAAGGATTAATTAATTCTTATATATGTGTGTTATATAAGTGTTAACAGTTAATTTTCTTCAAAATGGAAAGTAAATAAACATAATAGAAATCCAAATCTCAAATCAATATTTGGTGTGACCACACTTTGCCTGCAAAACAGCTTCAATTCTTTTAGGTACACTTGCACACACTTTTTAAAGGAGTTAATGTCAACTGGTAGGTTGTTCCAAACATCTTAGAACTAACCACAGATGTAGGTTGCCTAATCCCAGGTATTTATTTTACAGCATTTTTTTTACACCTGGCTAAAACTTTTGCAGTACTGTGTGCATATTTAATTTCATTCACTATGAATAACTTATTTAATGATGTTATATAAAATGAAATAAAAATCAGTTTGCATTTGTCAGTTATGTGATAATAGGTGAAAATAGGTGTTGTAGAAAAAAATAATACAAGTGTCTATGGGAAGTGTTCGTGACACCTACATATGCCTTTCATAACATACAGACATTGAATGTAAGCTGACATTTAGACTACTTTAACCAATGATGTCTTTAGAAATAAACTTTTATAGATATGTTTATGTACTTCACAGAAATGTCTTATTACTTATCTAGCCCTGTGAACACTACCTGCATTTTACATAAGTAAAATGTTACAAAAATATCTTCCTTATATGCAGTGTAGAGGCAAACAAGTAAAAGTCTTGGTTCAGTCTGTAAAATCTACAGCATATCTTCATACCTGTCTTTCATCAGCTGGTAGAGATTCTCTTTCATGTACTCAAAGACGAAGTACAACTGGTCATTTTCTCTGATTACTTCCTTTAGTTTCACCACGTTGGCATGATTCAGTTTCTTTAGTGACTGAAACACACCAATATTCATTTGAAATATTTCACGGAAAATATATAATAGTGATAGGAATCAGAATAAATATTATTATTGGATGATGGTAGTGAACTGATTATGAACTAAAGAGTTCACTTTCATGGTCTAGTTTAGAGGTGTCCAATCTTATCCTGCCGGTGTGGGTGCAGGTTTTCATGCCAGTCAAGCAGGAGCCACCTTTTTAAATTAGATGATCTTGGCTTTCAGTAGACTCAGGTGTGACTTCTGCTTGGTTGGAATGAAAACCTCCACCCACACCAGCCCTGGGTCTGGACACCCCTGGTCTAGCTGCAGTTCACACCTTTACTTCTCTCAGATTCATACACTCCTCCCAGGAGTAGAACTTCCTCTTCATTCTGTGAAAAAGAGAGAATGGACAAGCTCAATTTCATTAGCAACAACAGACCACATGAAGTTGTTAAACTTCCTTGTATGGAAACCAGCCCCTTGAAAAAGTTCACAAGTGAAACGTGCTAGTTCTTTCACTATTTGTATGGACTAAGCTATATTAAAACAATCATTCTATATTTAACAAATGCTAGCACTACAGGGCATCTTCTAATAATTACAACATGATTGTTCTGCATTTAGACATGACATTTGACAATGAACTGTCCGTTTCTGCCATCATGAACCCTATTCTGAAATTCCTAAAAACTGCTTTAGCATGAATTACAGTCAAATGTACTAGTGCTATTATACTAAATATCAGCACTCTTCAAATCAAATCAAATTAGTATCCAGAATTTACTGCTGTATACATATTGAAAAATACCTTTCTAAATACCAGTGAAAACACAGTAAACATTCTGAGCTACAAGTTCTACTAGTTCTCTGACTACTACGGCCACCAAGCTTACTTGAAACTCCTGGCTTTGGGCCTGAACAGCTCCCAGTGCAGTTGGATTCTGGACTTGTGGACAGAATTGCCAGCAACATCTCCTTCCTACTGACCCTCAACACTGAAACCCTGCAGGGCTGTTTAGTTAGCCCTCTCCTGCACTCCTTATACACATATGATTGAATGGCCATAAACAGCTCCATTGTTATTGTCAAATATGCAGATGACATGTGGTGGGTCTGATCTCCCACCACACCCGGCAATGAAACAGACTACAGAGGAGAGATATGCACCCAGACACACAGGTACAAGGAAAACCACCTCAGACTCAACATTGATAAGACTAAGCAGCTTGTAGTGGTCCCACAACCATAGAGCATTGTTTACATCTCTTTATGTCTGCATAGGAGTGTACAACTGTAGCATAAGAATTTTAGTGTATATGCATGCTTTAAAGCACTCTTTAGGCACAACAATAAACTCGAAACTTGAAAATTGCCATTATAAAATGTTGGACTCAACGTTGCTATGTATAATACAGATCCAGTGCAACAGATGGTGCCTGAAAGCTAATCTGGGTGGGGATGTATACCTGCCTGCATGTGCAATAAGAGTTGTTACCCAGAACATGCTTTAGTGATATTGCTTATTTGTTGATGTTACACCAAGGTGACATAGGCCTGTGCACTTTCACTCCTTTTTTCACAGTCACTGGAGTATCATTTTGCATGGTAACTGTTTGTTCTGGACAGGTACAGTGTCTCAAAGGGTCATTTATAATTCAGCTTACTTACCCCTGTTGAAAGAAGAGACTTATAAGACGATGTGACTTAGCTTGTGCTCCGATCAGCTCTGGGTTTACTGTGTTCATTAACATTATGAGGTTAGTATAGGGCATGATGCTGAAACTCAGTTTATGGTGTGTTGACTGTTGACGTATTTGTTTATGTTTGTGGTTTGTTTGTGTACAGAGTGGAGATTCCCTAGCACTATTGGCTTCACATTTCCAGGAACTTTGCAAGATCTATATTTAACTCAGTCAATGGCAGAATAGTATCAAGGGCAACTCAATTAATGGAAGAAAAGTATATAGAGTATACAAACCATATTCTATCACCATGAACAGCTTCACAATTCATCTGTCACTTTGCACAATTTTAGAAGACAGGCTGCTCAGATCACTTCACATTAACCATCAGTAATTGCACTTTTTCCACCCATAAGAAGAATATGACAAAACTAAAATTCTGATTTAAACTTATCATTTCCAGATTCTGTTGTTCTCCCTCCATCATACTCTACACAGCATTCAGAATGCTTCTCTTTACCTTTTTCATATCCTCCCAAAGTTTTCTCAGTTGATTTATTTACTAAGGACACTCCAGTGATTAAATGTCTCCCTGTTGTGCTGATAATGAATGATGATTCATTTGCCTGCTGTGCATTTCAGCAGCCTATTTGTCTGACTCATGTTTTATCATAACCTAGTTTACCACTACATTAAAGTTACAAATCCTGTCCAACTTTGTCACTCCCAAAGAGAACCTCAACATCTTCAGCTCTGCTACCTCCATCTCTGACTCCTGTCTCTTCCTCAGTGATGTCAATGTACAATATAAAACATAAAATAAAAATAATGGAATGTGTGGATCAAGTGTTTTTATATAAGCTGCCAGATAATGAGAGTAGAAGCCATATTGTTAAGTTAAATGAAATCTGTTAGTGATTATTGTGATAAGTAAGGCTACACATGAAACAATACATTATATTTAGACAATATATTTAGATTTTTTAGATGTTCATTTCAATGCTTGCCATCTTCTCATTGTTATATACTATATGGTCAAATTCATTTGGACAAACTGACCATCACACCCATTTGAGTGTCTTCCCCAAACTGTTGCTTGCACAAGTTGGAAGCACACAACTGTCTAGATCTTTGTATGCTGTAACTTTAACATTTCCCTTTACTAGAACTAAGTGGCCTAAATTTGTTTTAGCATGACAATGTCACTTTGCACAAAGCAAGCTTCATGAGGACATAGTTCACCAAGGTTAGAGTGGTAGAACTGGCTTACACAAAGCACTGACCTCAATTCTACTGAACACCTGTGGGATGATGCCTATGGTTTTAAAATGATGAAATATAAATATAAATTAATTTCCATTAGTGATCATTGATAGCCTTGCTTAATAAGCTCATGAATTGTCCATTTCTTACACCTGACACAATTAATGGAAACAGAAAAAATCCATCTGGGATTGTAAACCACCGACTTTAATTTTTCATTGTACCTCTTAATGGCCACCAGCTCCCCGGATTCATTGCTTCTCCCCAAAAGCACACTGCCATAGGTGCCATCCCCCAGCTGCTTTAAAGTGGTATAGCGGTTCATCCTTGTTGACGCAGCTTCCAGATGGAAAAGAATACAGTTCATGTATATACAACAGCACAACCTGTGTTACTCAGGCCATCTTCTATGACTGCTCTATAAGCAATAGAGAATAGAGACAAAGAACAAATTATTCTATACACACTATTTGTACACACTGATCAGCTATATCATTAAAACTACCTGCCTAATATTGGTAATTTTGTAATCAAACCATTCTAGAATAATGTTTGTAGTATGGCAGGGTGCAGCGTCCTGCTGAAAGAGGCCATTGCCATTAGAAAAATACTTTTGCCATTAAAGGGTACTCATTGATGCACATGCAGAGTGACACAGACTATCTGGTCTGATAAACGTTGAGCAATGTGCTCCTGGGAAACCTTGGGTCCTGTAATTCATAAGGATGTTACTGTGATCAGTACCACCTACATAAACATTGTTACAGACAAAGTGTGCCCTTTCATGGCAAGTGTATTCCCTAATGGCAGTGGCTGTTTTCAGCAGGATAAGGTGCTCTGCCACACTGTAAAAACTGTTCTGGAATTGTTCATGTTTGGTGTGAATCCCCTTTAGCTTCAAACCAGCATCAATTCTTACACTTGCATAAAGTCAGGGATTTTGTAGGATCAGAGTCAGGCGTATGATTAGTCAGTTATACCAAGTAGGTGCTAATTATCACCAATTTCCTATGTAGGTTGAAATACACTCATTAATAAAACAGAAACAGCTGTGTAGGAGGCTTAAAACCGGGCAAGGAACAGTCAAACTCAGGCAGTTTGTTTGCAGAAGGGCTAAAAAGCAGTACAATAATGAGTGTCTGCAGGAAACAGTGGTGAAAGTTTGGGGCTGCATTTCTGCAAATGGAATTGGAGGTTTGGTCAGGATTAATGGTGTCCTCACTGCTGAGAAATACAGGCAGATACTTATCCATCATGCAGTACCAGTTGAGAGTACCAAATTTATACTGAGTGGGCAACAAGCTATTTGGAGCATAGAAAAGAACAGTTATAGGCAACTGTATTTTAAACACATTATTTTGTCCTTCATGTCATTAACCTGTCCTGTGTTTTCATTTTACAAGTACAGAACCATGTCCTGGGGGGAGATGATTAAGGTAGGTGAAATAGCACAGATGGAGAGGGGATAAATAAGATGTTGAGTCAGCTTAATGCTGTCAGGTCCTGATCAGCATGCCTGCTAATTGGATTTTAAACCAAATTAGAAACCATTATTTTGAATCTTGTACCCTGCTGAAAATTTACATTTATACCTGACTCAATTCAACATCCATTTATCAGGGTTAGGAAAACACCATTTGCAGACCTTTTGTACTCTAACATTTATCAGTTCTCTGTCAGTAAAAGTCAAAACTACTTGATCAAAGGTGCTGAGCTAATTAAACTGGCATATACTACTACATTTTGCAAATGTATTTGTCTAAAGAAATACAAAACCTCAATACTTAAACACATCTAAGCACAAAGTGCACAATATAACCAAAGCAATACAAACTGATTTTCCTAAAATAATAAACATATCTATTTCAAAAGGCAGATGATTAATGGTAGCATTAGCTTTATCTGTAGTGATTTGCTAGATCCTACTGTCTGAACTTGCCAAGTAATCTGAAAAGGGTTTAGAAAGACTTAGACAGGTGCATACAGGATAAATTACATCACTGGTGTTCTTAAGGTCGACGAATGTTTAATCTAATAATAATGTTCTCTAGTGCAGGCTAAATCATAGCATGATGTAATAATGTGCTGTAGGAAAATCAGTTTACTTTGCCGAGTTTTCTGCCTTGACTACATTCATTTTAATTCATCGATTTAAGTGTGATCACATAATGCAAAGCGAAACACTAAAGTTAAGACGCAAATAAATGTCACTAAAACCTGGCACTTTATGACCATAAAGTGCACTGACATATGGCTAATCTGAACCACCAGTAATGCTAACGTTACAGGGTTTTCTTCGTTTGATCATTAATGTAAATAAGATATTAAACCATGACACCAAGCTAAACCAACCATAACTGTATAATTACATTAGAGTTGTTGAAAACAGAAAGAACGTTATAGCTAACAATTAACTTGGTAATTCTGTTTGTATAAAATTAACCGGTGGTTTAACTGATCTAAAGTCGTTCCCTATTATGAAACTCACCGCCCTTTTCTGTTGTCTGGGACAGAAGATAGTAAAGTTGAGTGGAAGATAAGGTTAAATTCACTCCTCTGTACAGATAACGCGCCTAACATCTTCTATGGCAACGAGGACTCCAGCGCGACAAACACCCCGCGTCACGTGCATGGGCAGGGGCTTGTGGGATATGTAGTTTGCCAAGACGACCCAGGAGATCTGTGTTACTATTTTTAAGGGCTGCTTTTGGATTGAACTGATTACTCATTATGTGAAACATTATGCTGTGCAAGAAGTCAATTCAATTTAATTTATCTTGTCTGTTTAAAATGTAGAACATTTCAGTTTTCTGGTTTTGTGACAGCATTAAAAAAAATCTGAGGATTACCGGCAGGTGGAGGCACTGCTGCACACCACCTAGGCAAACATTTCCTTCGTCTTTGTCCCTAATGGCCGCTGCTGTCCCTCTGACACGTGGGTGCTTTAAAACCAGCTGAAGAGGAAGATATTTTTGTATAAATCATCGGCAACTCAAATAGGTAAGTATATGTCGTAATACATGATCTGCTAGTTCTAAAATAATAAAAATGATAATAATAAATCAATAAATAATCATGTTGACGTATGTATTTAGACCCTTTTAATGTGTTCATGACACTTTAGATTTAGCTCAGGAGCATCCCATTTCTCAGGGTCGTCTTTGAGATTTCTGAACTTTACACCTGTGGCACAATCAATTTGTCAGACATGATTTGGAACACACAAAACACCATCCCATATTTCTGAATCTTCCACATTGGAAGAAAAGGGGGCTTTTTTCAGTAAAATTTAAAAATTAGCTCACATGCTACAAATGCATTTGACAGGATTCTTGTAGAAGTATCATCAGCAACCTCAAAGAGGCTTTCAAGATTTGCTGGCAGGAACTTCACACACAACTCTGAGCACTTCAGGTCAATACGATCAGTCAACAGCCACAAATGGATTCTGGTTTTCAAATCCTGTAGTAGCACTTTAGTCCTCTTGTATTGTCAGTGGTAAAAATGTGACCAGGAAAAAGCACAGCCCTAAAAGAGGGTGCACAGGTGCACATAGAAGAAGTCAAGCACCATTGTTACCAGACACACACATGTCCCCATACAAAGAATTACTTTTTTTTCATATGCTCATACAAAATGCAATTTATATATAACAAAGTAAGCATCATCTCAGTGAGCCAAATATTATTATAAATTAGATTTGTCTATCAAATATTCACCTGGCACATGGAAGATCCTCCTAACTAACTAAACCCAGTTAGAGTGAAGCAAAAAAAAAAAAAACAGAAAAAAGAGAACAATTACACTGTTTTGACTTGAACTTGGGGCAAGGCATCAATCGTAGACAAGTTAAGCGTGATTGAGTTTGCATTGGAATTCATTAAGCATCACTGAGAAGGGGGAACATCCTGCAGCTGGACGGATTTGGTTTCATACGGGTGCTCTTCATTCTCTCACATCCATTTTACATTTCGACATAAGAGGCCACACACACTATGTGACCTAAAGATGACACTCAGTGTGTTTTTTTATTTGTTTTTGTTTGTTTTTGTCTGGAAAATCTGTTTTCCACACATATACCATACATATTAAAACTATTGTACCAGTGCAAAGGAGTTCAGGTTTGAACTTATTACTGTATGAAAAGTTCAGTTTGTACTGCTCTAGGAATGTTGGACTACTGATCAGAAGGTTGGCAGTTCGAATCCCTGCACAACCAAGCTGCCACCACTGGGCTCTTGAGCAAGGCCCTTAACTTTCAATTGCTCAGTTGTATAAAATGAGATAAATGTTGCTCTGAAGAAAGGGCACCTGCCAAATGACGTAAATGTAAATGAATTAGCTGCCAAAGTGAATAATGACTGACCTAGAGGTTTAGATCCATTATAAATGTTGTATAGAATATAAGCGAAGTGTAAATCAGATTGGAAAACTGCAAATAGGTTGGCTGTGAATTTTACCAATTTAATGAAGGCATAAGGAACAAAAGGCTCCTTCACTTCAACCATGGTTGTTGACCTGCATGACATTCAGGCATTGGTACAGAAATACTTCTAGCACAGCAAACAGCAGTGAGGTTCAGCTCAAAGTAAGTGAAGCTTCAAGCTTGGAGTCTCCCATGTTTGTTGCCTAAACAGAACAGTGGGCTGAGTTTGCTGTTTTACTGCGGACACAACATACAAAGTACTCTTAAGTTTACATCTCATTGTGATGTATTGAATTTCCATTGACTCCTTTCATTTTTTAAAATTTGTATTTGCAGAAGAAAGAAGAAGGCTTTCTAAAAGAAGCAAAATCTTCAAATGTGATTAAAAACCAAAACTCCACTGGGATCTACCTATTCATCTCCAGAGATTAATTAAACAATGCGCTCATGATGAATAAACCCTTACTAACCCTTAAGACCCTAAGTCATGAGTCTTCCTCAGGATCAGCCATCCAGATCATTAGAAATTAGTGCATTAATGATTGCATTGTTTGTACCCCATGCTCACATCACTATTTTTTTTTTAAAAGGCTTCAAGTACTGGTTTATGAGAATTCCACTTATCTACATACTGACCTTGAACTGGGACAACAAATGAAGGAATGAAAAGAAATGTGAGGGTGAAGGGTGAGTGTTTTGAGAGTGTAATGCTAGTTGAGGGTAAACTGGGTGCTGCCTAATTCATTGAGAAGTCAGCACCTGATCATTGCTTTATTATCAAAGGACATCCCTTTTAGGGCTCAATGACAACTACTTTACACCCTCCAGCTCTTAAAGACATTGAGTTGTGTCTGACCGCACACAACAGTAACACCCAATGGCCCCATCTGATGATTATCTGAGATCTAGAACCATAGCACAGAAAGCAATCTCTCTACCATTTTTTGCAAACATTTTGGCCTTTTTGCCTCAGCCAGTGAGATAAAGAAAAGGGGAGGGGGCAGGGCGGTTGTGCAGACCTGACCTTGTGGAGAACAATGACTTGACCTTAGCACTATTACTCAGCGCTACCTGTTTATTAAACACAGATTTGGATCAATTGAAACAATCTCTCTGTGTGCTGATAATATACTTTATATCTTATTTTATATATATTATATTTTATTATATTTATTATATATATAACGAAACACCACTTGCACTTGACATTCATACAGAGGTGTAGTGTTTTGAGGGACTAGGTTACTGCTCTCCACTGACCTCCAACAGCTTTCACTGTTTTTGAGCTGCTATGAGCCCCAGGCCAGTGCTGAGTGTTTGAAATAGAGGAGTAATGAGGGGGAAAGACAGACAACAAGCACAAGCGGCCCAACACAAACACACAGGAGAAAGTATTTAAAGCAGACTGCACAGTGTTGAGTTGAGGCAACAGCACTGACCCTGTAATATGATGCGCACTATAAACACACACACACACACACATGCACAGGATGGACAGTAAAAACTCTATGCACAGGCACACCTGGCTGTCAGGTGTGTTTCAGTAAAAGCATGATCACAAGCACAAGTCTGATTAATGTGTAAAGCTAAGAAAAATTTTGTGGTAGATGGCATTGCCTTCGGTTCTATGCATCCATACATACACACACTAATACTTTATCGAAGCACCTTTTGATTTTCAGGGGTGATATTTTTTGGTGGTGTGACTTTTTTGCACCAAACATATTATTATGGAATCATTATTCCTTTTGGAAATGGTCTCATCAGACAGTTACCCATTTTGCCAAATGTGGGGTGATTTGGATGAGCTTGGATATTTTTTTTGGCTTCCTTCTGGCCACTCTACCCTGTAGCCCAGAATGAAGAATATGAGTAGTTGTTGTCACTTGCAGAAAGTAATCAGTACTCGTCAGATAATACTATAGACCTTCAATGTTGCTCACTTGGCAGGGACATCCCGTTCTTGGTTATGTCTGTGGTGCTCCATTTTCACAAAAGCCCTTTTAGATGCTAGAAAGCCTGCCTCATGGAACAAATTTTCTTTGTCTCTTTGGAACCAACAACTGGGTCATCTTTAGGTTAGTTTGAGTGTCCTGTGTCACTTGATATAAACTACGCTTAATAATAGAATGAAATGGTGGGTACCACAAGATCTGTTCAGAAGCAGCAACCTCAGCACGCTTTATTTTGTTGCATATAAATTACAGAACAGTGAATATATCTTCATTTAGCTTAGCAAAGGGTTTGAACATTCAGCCACCACTGACTTTCTGTTCTACTCCTCTTCCATTAAACACTATTGACAGAAGTCTTTCAGCTGCAGTGATTAAGTGAAGGAAATGCCAACCTTGGGGAGCTGTAGTGACCGGAAACGTCAGCAGCGTTCCTTAGGTGTCTAGCCAGCACGAATCAACGACCATGTCTCCATCACACATCCATTACATGTGTCTTGATGGCATGGGACATAGATGGAGATGCAGTCATGGATTCATCCTGAACACAGCCACATCCTCAATGATAAAAAGGTGTGCACAGTTTTATGTTTTTTTTATTATATGAGTTTTTATTATGTTATTATGTTTTTTATTGTGTTTAAGAGAAAGGCAGATATACTAAACTTAAAACTAAAGTTAAAATAGTATCAGTATGTATAAAGCTGTTTACTGATGTTACTTTAGCATAGAATTCTGGGCAGAAAGAAAGAATTGAAAAACTTCAATACCTCACTCATAAGAGAACTCCAATGGCAGGTATTTAGAAAATTAGTTAAGGTTTATGCAGTGTTTATATTAATAAATTAGGAATCATTGTACATGTTAATTCAGATTCAGTAGATATGGATTTGAATTAAAAATGTGGCCCTTTTGGAACAAGCCAAACACGGTAAACACTGGCTCTACATTTGATGTCTCTCTATGAGCCAAGTTTACAGGTCACTTTCATCAGTGCAGAAAGCAAGAATTATCATGTGAAATGCTTATCAGACAGTCAGGCATAAAATCACAGCAAATGCATCAAAGGCCTGGAGGACCCTCATCTGCGGCAATCAGCTATCTACCAGCAGAACAGCAGAATGGTAACTGTGTAAATCCCCAACCAGGCAAATAGAGCATTGTGAGTTGGACACTTTATAATTATTGGTATAGACTGTGATTAGGGTTTTGTGAAGCTTATGAATTTATATATCTGTTGATTGTGCCTGTACAAATAAATATGTTTCTAAAGTGTATAGTAAACTCAGGTTTCTCCAGTTTATAACTGAGTGGTGTAATGATGGTGGTTACAGTTTGAAGTTGCTAAAATGTAGCTACCTCCAGCACTTATTTAGAATCAACTGTAGATATGTTACAAAAAAATATACATTGATTGTATCTAAACAAGATGTTTGTTCAAACAAATGAATCTGGTGGTGAATGTACTATGTGGTCAAAGGTTTGTGGACACTTGGCCATCACAGAAAGCACACAGTTGTATAGAATGTCTTTGTAGAATAACAATTTCACTGCACTGGAACCTAGAACCTACACTGTGACAGCAATATAATTGCTGTGCGCATTATCCATGAGGACATAAGAAGAACCCAAGTGGGATGCACTACTGACTACTGCATGACTACTGCAAAATAATCAGTTTCTGCTGACAATATTTCTCCTAAATTCAAAACATAACTATTGTTATTTAGAGTGTATATTTAAAGGAAATGACAACACATGAAAATAACCCAAGATCATGCAGTATTTGCAGAGTTTTAATAACTCAAATAACACAAAATGCAAGTAATTTGTAAACAAATTGTGTTAATGCTTTGGCTAAATAACATTAAGAAATCAGTATTTGGTGGAATAACCCCAATTTGCATGCGTTTTGGCTCCATGCTCTCCACCAGTTTTTCACATTGCTGTTGGGGAACTTTATACCACTCTTTTTGCAAAAAGGCAAACAGCTCAGCTTTGCTTGATAAGATCAGCACAGAAAAAGTGGAAGAAATCACTACTCAACATAGATCTCACCTCTTACCATGTGCTCCTGTCCAAATTCTCCTAAAACTACAAGGAAAAGCTTGCTCTTGATCTTTAGCTTCAGCACAAGATCCTTGAAAGCTGCACAACATATTTTCTTCACTATTCAACCTCCCAGATAGCCCTGTTTGTCCACTATGACTGCTGAAGACTTTGCCTCCTTTTACAAAAAAGAAAATCTGCCAGACCTTAGCGGTCACATTTTTTAACCCTAGCAACAGAAGAGCTCAAACATGTCAGCCTGTCCTTCAATCCTACCACCTGCCCACTAGATCCAATCCCTTCCACAATGCTCCAGACCATCCCACCATGATGTCCTGACCTTTATCAGTATGATCATTGATGGTTCCATAATAGGTTCTATAACATCTGGTTATGTACCATAGACTGCTTTCTACTTGGAAGGTCATATATATATATATATATATATATATATATATATATATAGTGAGGGAAAAAATTATTTGATCCCCTGCTGATTTTGTACGTTTGCCCACTGACAAAGAAATGATCAGTCTGTAATTTTAATGGTAGGTTTATCTGAACAGTGAGAGACAGAATAACAACAAAAAAATCCAGAAAAAACGCATTTCGGAAAAGTTATACATTGATTTGCATTTTAATGAGGGAAATAAGTATTTGATTCCCTATCAATCAGAAAGATTTCTGGCTCCCAGGTGTCTTTTATACAGGTAAGGAGCTGAGATTACAGCTCGTTAACTGTATGAAAGACACCCTGTCCACAGAAGGAAGCAATCAATCAGGTTCCAAACTCTCCATCATGGCCAAGACCAAAGAGCTGTCCATGGATGTCAGGGACAAGATTGTAGACCTACACAAGGCTGGAATGAGCTACAAGACCATCGCCAAGCAGCTTGGTGAGAAGGTGACAACAGTTGGTGCAATTATTCCCAAATGGAAGAAACACAAAAGGACTGTCGATCTTCCTCGGTCTGGGGCTCCATGCAAGATCTCACCTCATGGAGTTTCAATGATCATGAGAACGGTGAGGAATCAGCCCAGAATTACACTGGAGGATTTTGTCAATGATCCCAAGGCAGCTGGGACCATAGTCACCAAGAAAACAATTGGTAACACACTACGCTGTGAAGGACTGAAATCCAGTAGCGCCTGCAAGGTCCCCCTGCTAAAGAAAGCACATGTACAGGCTCATCTGAAGTTTGCCAGTGAACATCTGAATGATTCAGAGGAGAACTGGGTGAAAGTGTTGTGGTCAAATGAGACCAAAATCCAGCTCTTTGGCATCAACTCAACTCACTGTGTTTGGAGGAGGAGGAATGCTGCCTATGACTCCAAGAAGACCATCCCCACCGTCAAACATGGAGGTGGAAACATTATGCTTTGGGGGTGTTTTTCTGCTAAGGGGACAGGACAACCGCACCGCATCAAAGGGACGATGGACGGAGCCAAATCTTGAGTGAGAACCTCCTTCCCTCAGCCAGGGCATTGAAAATGGGTCGTGGATGGATATTCCAGCCTGACAATGACCCAAAGCACATGGCCAAGGCAACAAAGGAGTGGTTCAACAAGAAGCACATTAAGGTCCTGTAGTGGCCTAGCCAGTCTCCAGACCTTAATCCCATAGAAAATCTGTGGAGGGAGCTGAAGGGTCAGCCACAAAACCTTAATGACTTGGAGAGGATGTGCAAAGAGGAGTGGGCCCAAAATTCCTTGAGATGTGAGATGTGTGCAAACCTGGTGGCCAACTACAAGAAATGTCTGACGTCTGTGATTGCCAACAAGGGTTTGCCACCAAGTACTAAGTCATGTTTTGCAAAGGGGTCAAATACTTATTTCACTCAATAAAATGCAAATCAATGTATAACTTTTGAAATGTGTTTTTCTGGATTTTTTTTGTTGTTATTCTGTCTCTCACTGTTCAGATAAACCTACCAAAAAATTACAGACTGATCATTTCTTTGTCAGTGGGCAAATGTACAAAATCAGCAGGGGATCAAATAATTTTTCCCCTCACTGTATGTATGTGTATATGTATATATATAATATATATATATATATATATATATATATATATATATATATATATATATATATACACACACATACATACAGTGAGGGGAAAAATTATTTGATCCCCTGCTGATTTTGTACATTTGCCCATATATATATATATGGGTATATATATATATATGTATATATATATACATATATGTGTATATATGTATATATATACACACAAAAAGTTAAGGATATTTGGCTTTTGGGTGAAATTTATGGAAAATGTAAAATCATGAAAGTAGGGCATTTAAGTAGAAGCATGCAATGGTGATTTCCTCATCTCAAACAATTTACTGAAACAAAAGCCAACAACAGTGGTGGGTATACCACAACAAAAAATGTCAATGTCTCAATAATTTGTCATGTGCCATTGGCCATCAATTACAGCTTGACAATGACGTCTCATGCTGTTCACGAGTCGACTTATTGTCTGCTGAGGCATGGCATTCAACAGTGGCTGATGCATAGCGCTCTCCTTGACGTCTCCAACATTGTTGGCAGCCATCATTTCTGCTCAACGTGAATCGACTTTCATCAGAGAACAGCACTGAGGCCCACTGGTCCCTCGTCCAGCATAAATGCTCCCTGGCCCGACGCCTGTGTTGATCAATTCTTAGGTGTCGTCTTGGTCTCATGATGTCAAAATGTGAACAGCATGATGAAGAGGACTGTTTAAATACCAATTCTAATTGAACCAGAAAATTTATTGGTCGATTTATGGATCAAACACCAGTTGTGAATTTTGCCATTAAGCACCTTGTTAGAGAACAGCAAGTTATGCAAAAAGTACTGAAACACTGAACAGTTGGACATGTGCATTCAAAAGTGTAGAGAAGGTCAAATTAAATTCACCTGTAAAGGTTATAGTGCATTTTAGGTGCATCCTGAAATTTCACCCGGAAGCCGAATATCCTTATTTTTATTTTTTTTATCCCATATTCATATATATATATATATATATATATATATATATATATATATATATATATATATATATATATATATATATATATATATATATATAATGGTAACATGGAGGGGATGCATATTTGCTCTGTGCAGACTTTCTGCTGGTTTTCCACAAGGCTCTGTACCTGGCTCTCTTCTTTTCTTCATCTATATAAATTCTCTTGGCAAATTTCTATCCTCACATGAATTATCTTACCACTGTTATGCTTCTGGTTGCTATGTGCATCAGATTTCTAACACTTGTTGCTTGCCTACAAAGCCAAAAATGGACCAGCAGCTTTGTGCCTCAAAGCTCTTATTACTCTCCACACTACACCATGCTCCCTCTGATTCTCTAGCACTGTTCGACCGGTCCCTCTCAGGGTACAAGATAAGTATGCATAAAGACTCTACTCCATTCTTGGCAGCTTGGTAGTGGAATGAACTTCCCATCAATGTCAGAACAGCCGAGTCACAGGCTGTCTTAAAACAACAGTGGAAGTCTTATTTCTTTCTGAAATACTTCAACTAGTGCTTGTTGTTTGTGTATTTTTCAAATAAAATAAAGTTTGGGTGTGCTAAACTACCACCCAACAGAGTTTTAGGCTAACTGTATCTTTAATCTGCATACCAGTATCGATGTATTCATTGATAGAGACTTCAAAGTAGTTTTGTATGTTGCTCTGGATAAGGGTTACGTGATAAAGGTTAATGTGATGGATGTAATGAAGCTGAGTGTAAGAAAACACAGAGCAACACAGACGCGAGAATGCAAGTGTAGGAGAGTGTTTATTTAAAGCCAGAAAGACAAATCCAAAAACATACGTCAGAGAGTGGGTCAAATACAGGCTGTGGCCAAAACATGGTGCCAACAGGGTAATAAGTAAAAAAAAAAAAATTGAAAACTCAAAAAAACCCAGAAAATCTCATACTTGTGCAGGCTTGGTAACAAATAACAAAAAGCTGGGTAATGTCATGGACAGACCACATAGGCATTAGCATGGAGCAGGGCTGGAGCAGAGCTCGGGAGGCCACCATATCGGCCATGGCAGGGAGTAGGATTTGAGAGATCACCACAATGTCTTCTGCATGGAACAGTGCTTGGGAGGCCACCACATCAGTCTCTGCATGGAAAATGGCTTGGAGCTCTGTACTGGAGGCTGCCCTTTGAGTCTCTGTAGGGAGTTCAGTTCTAGAGGCCTCCCTGTTGAAGGCTTCCTTATTGTCCGCTACAGGGAGCTCTGGCATTGGCCTCTGTCTGTGGCTTGGGAATGGAGGCTGCCAGGTTGGCTTCTTGCTGTAGTTCCAGGGCAGAGACTGCCAGGTTGGCCTCCGGTTGTTGCTCAGGAATGGAGGCCACCCTTTTGACCTTGTAGTAGCTGGTGAATGGTTAAAAACAGTCAAAATGAGATGCATTCAGGGTAACCAGGGCTAGGAAAAAGACAAAGAAGAAACCCAGAAAAACTTGTACAACGAACAGGCTTGTAAGAAAGAATGAAAGGTTTGGTAACTGAACATATACTTTGTAATAAGTGTGTGCTTGTCAAGTTTTCTCTTAAAGAATTTTCAGATCTCCCCTCCACACACACAAACACACACACATAAGGGTTTAAATACATAATTAAAGTTGGAAATAAACTGAAAAAGAGGTGAGCTTAATTATGTATGAGGGAAACAAGCACTGATGACATTAGGGCAATGACAAGACATGAAAGAAATCACACATGGTAATGTGAAAAAAACAAATGTAAAAACAGAGCAATGCTGACATGAGCAGCATAGCACTGCAGGCTGCTATGTACACTGCATAAAGGGGGTGGGGGAACGCACTGAGGTGGGCCAGAGTGTCAAAAAATATTCAACCCTACAATGATCACTTGCAAAGCACAGCTAATTTTATTTCTTAACTCATCTTACTTCAATCTGTACCTCTGGCTCTCAAGCATTGCTTCCAGAGGTCTTCTATCTTGTCTCCTCCTTGAATGAAAACTGCCCTTTCGCACATACATCTAATTAAAACATCTGTAGACGTGTGTGTAGTGTTTTTGGTGCCTATATATTCTGTTGCATGAGCAATTTTTTACCATTGCCACAAGCATTGTACTGGTGTGTACGAATGTCTTGGCATTCTGAGCAAATGGTAAATAAACCTGACCTCACTATTCCACATATAGGGAACAGGCCATTCATTCTTCAGTGAAATGTCATGTTGAGATATGGGCTTGTGTAAGGTTGGATTTTGCCTGTTTCTGCTGTCAGGTGTGTTTACTGGGTGGGTAGGTAGGTGGGTAGGTTTATAATTACTTACAAACATGTATTTATATAGTGAAGGTGACAGAGGGTTTTGTGGTTTATTGGTAAAATGAATTGCTGGTTAAAGAAGAATAAAAAGAGAGGTTGATAAGGGAATGACTGGTGTTTATGGTTGTTATTAGTGATATCAGGAACTAAATTTTTGAATAGACATTCCACAATATTAAATGATACATCAAACCCTTTTTATAGATATATAAATGAAAAAAGGTTATGATGTGTCATTCCTTAATAAAGCAAAAATGGCTATGGTATAGAGTAATAAAAGAGTAATAAAACACTTAGAAGTGGCAATGCACCACTCTGTCATTAGTTCTTTTCTTTTAACTGCACACCCCATTGTGTTTTATTCCTCACTTAAATAATCACAGTTACATGGCAGTCATATAGAAGTTAAAAAAAAAGTAAAGACGATAGCTGAGGATTGTATGATGTTCTATCAATTTCTTAATAGTTTCACAGCATCTAGTATCCTGTGTAATGAAAACTATATTTAATTTTGTACAACAAAGGAAAAACTCATTGCTGTTATTATTATTCTTTTTATGAGTGAATTCATTTAAAAAAGTTTTTGATTCCTTTAGGTGCCCAGGACATTTCTTTAATTAAAATATATAGTTGTCTCCAAAAGTAGTTCCCATATTTTCAGAAGGAACTAAAGGCAGAAGCCTTTATTATCGCCACACATACATTACAGCACAATGGAATTCTTTTCTTTGCATATCCCAGCTGAGGGAGTTGTATTTACCCGTAATAGATTTTTAAACATTTAGTTACACTTATAAAACATATTGTTCATTTGGTCGTATGCTTTCCCATACTACATTAAGGAATGTTAACCATATAAATTAGTAAAGTATCAGTTGAATGGTAATGTTTACTTATTTGTTTAATAGATAGATTGATAGATAAGGATATAATTGATTTTAAAGATATTACTAAATCCAGTTTTATGTCCTGATGGACAGCTCTTTTGGGATATAACATGACATAAAAGCTGAGTAGATATATGTCTATATTTGTTATCTTCAGATGTTGTAATTAGTTAATTAATAGCATTTAAACAGCAGAGATTGCATTAACTATTAATTCTGTTGAATGCTATAATTATTTTTAATTTGCAAAAATGTTTGGCACATTCTAACTTCATCCATGTTTTATGCAGTAGGATCCATTATCTTATCTCTCCGGATCCTAATAGCCCTCATGGGTTAGAGACTTATAGTGTGACCAGATGAGTGTCTGTCCTCTCATCCGTATTCTTCTCTCATCTCAGAGCTGCTCTATGCTCCAGAGCAGTTGGGATGGATCTATTACACAACAATTGCTATCCCTTATTGTGCTTGATGAAAGGTGTCACCCTTTAATCAGTTCATCTCTCCTGTTCTCCACACGCAAATGACTTTGCTCCTTGCATATAAATGAATGACCATATCAGTGTAATTTGAGCATTTTTTATAGCCTCTAAGCTTTCTATAACCTTGCCTCCACCCTCCAAAATGAAGCTAAGAAATGAAGTGCAACTTTCCCCAACCCCCACCCACTCCTGCCCCCCACCTTCTTCTTGTGTCTCAGATGTGGCTTCCAGCTAATGGCTGTTTTGCTTGTAATGCCATTTGGTGATGATCAAAAAACAGACAGTAGAGAGGGGGAGAGCCCCTTGGAATCTAGAGTGAAGCAAAGGCAGGTGGAAGATTGCTTATCAGAAGTGATGCACAATATCTTGACAATAAGATGGCTATCAAAGAGGTAATGCTTTGGCCAGCAGACTCATGACAGTACATTTTTGGATCTTGCTTCCTACTCAGATAAGGATTCTCACGGAAAGGTGTCCTCTTCAGTTTTATCTCTTAAGAGTGTAAGGCATGTTCAGAATTAGCCCGTTGCTGAAAAGTCAGGATTACACATCTGGTCAGTTGAAGTACATTTTTGATAATTTTACCACAGTTCTCACCAAAAATTTCCATTTAATTACTCAAATTAATCAAATTACTTTAATTACTGAAACTAATCACACATAAGTAGCTGCTATTGCCAGGTATTGTTGAGTGGGCTCAATGCCAACCTCAGCAGAATATGTAGTTTATTCTGCAAGCTTTATAAATGCTATTCAGCTTAACTGAATTAATTCAGGGGTAATAAATCATTCTTTTATGCATATATACACACACATAATTTGTGCATCAGGAGTTTATTGTTTTCCAACCTTTCTTGAGTTGATTGCTGGCAGAGTAGCTACAATACATAAACACAAACCCACCCCCAATTTCTGAATCAGTCATTGAGTCACTCAGTCATTACCATGCTCCCATTTTTGTATGGAATCCTTTATATTCTGATAAGAAGCTATGTAAAATGTCACACCAGTAAATCAGTTTTGGTTCTTCTTTGGATCTTGGCATGAACACCCCTTAATAACACCAAGTGAGTTGTTCAAAATTGCACTTGGCCTAAACTTTCTCTCAGAGTCTGTTGTTTAATGGATAATGCTATTTGCGCTTTTCTAGTTTGCATTAGCAAAATTCTGTAAAAAAAAATTTTGTGTTCTGCAGTATGAGTGTTCCCAATGCTATTAATTGTTTTTCAAGTTTTGGCATCAAATTATTGCCTTTTTTTCAGCCTTTTTTGTCATAATATAAAGTAATGTAAAATAATGTATTGTAAAGATAATGTTATTTTCAATCATTTGTAATTATTTTTATGTAATATTGATTAAGTGTTATTAATTATTATTATTATTATTATTATTATTATTGTTGTTGTTGTTTTTCAGATTTGTTAAATCTTTCATAAAGCATTAGGTTTGTAGTTTGGCTTAATGTTTTTCAAGATATATCTGATACACAGTATAGTAATTGTGGTAGTTCTTCACTACTTTTTTTTGTGTATGACTGTCTGATAGAGATAAATATATATATATATATATATATATATATATATATATATATATATATATATATATATATATATATATATATATATATATATATAAATAATTTTTTTTTTTTTTTTTTTTTCATTTTAATATATGCAAAAGATTTATCATAGAACATTTAAGGGTTTTCCCAGAACAACCAAAGAACCCTTTCCTAAGAGTGTACATTATTCCAATCTTTTATGATAATCCAACGTTTACGGATCATATCCACCATAAGAAATCTGTGCAAAGCAAAACTTGTGATAGCACTCCATGATTTAGTGTATCTCATTATATTACAAGTTAACAAAGGCTGGTTTATAGAAGTCACTGGGAGGAATAATATACAGATTGTTGGAGTGATGTGTAACAACCTCTACATCACCTCCCAGTTCGCTGTGAAGCATGAACCATGTTATCATAACTCTCTGTCGCCATTTGCTACTGAGCCTGTTACTCACACTGAAGAGAATGTGCATGAAGTGATATGGTCATGAATGTTTATTTTGAACATGGCAGTCACTGATGCCAAACTATTCAGGTTAAACCCATTGAAATGCCTTTTATCTCTTCAGCTCTGACTTACCCTCTGTTCATTCACTCGGCACAGGTATGATCTGCACGTAGGCGCCTCTTGCAGACCAGGGCTTTTTGCCAACATGAAACCAAAAAAAAACTCATGTTCATGCAGGTAACTTTGATAATGTATCAGCTTCAACTGATCATTTAAACAAGCAAAGACCATTGATGTCTAGAGATTGTAAAGAATGCTCCTGTATAGAAAGTCCTGATACATAAACTAGAAAACAAATTTTTGATATAGAACATAATTTCCAAGCATCCATTTTTCATCTGCTCCCTCAGGTTTGGGATACACAAAAGCTGGTAAGATGCTTTAGTAAAAATATCAGAACAGCTTTTAGTTTATTTAGAATGTGGCCAGAATGTGTTTACTTTCTCTGTACATCAGTGAGAAGTGTGTGTGTGTGTGTGAGTGAGAGAGAGAGAGAGAGAGAGAGAGAGAGAGAGAAAACCTTTCTTTCAATTTGTCAGAGCTTCTTTTCCGGTTTACATACCTGAAGGAATTGTCTTTTGTGTCATGTCTACAGAATATCCCTGTGTATTTTTACTATACTCACTCTGGGAATTTGCTCTCAGATATGTAAAAGTGTGTGTTATTAAAATTAAAATACACAAAAATATAAAACATTCCACTCAGTTACAATGAGATTTTTTCGTTTAAACATGTTTACTGAATTTCAGGAAACTTATATAGAGAAGCTGTAGATCTGATTTTGCACAATAAAGGCTAGTAAAAGCAACCAAAACAAGAAGAAGAAATTCATTGCATTAATTACTGTGATGACGTGTGTGTGCGTGTGCGTGTGTGTGTGCGTGTGTGGGTGTGTGTGCGCGCGTGTGTGTGTGTGTTTAAAAAGATTCAATCAAGATAAATCATGTCAGAACTTTTTCTATCCTCAATGTGAAACTGAAAAATATAAAAAGTAATAAAAGCAAAAAAATTCTTCTGGTTGTAAGTGTGCACACCCTCTTGTAATTGGGTATATGGCTGTGTTCAGAATCACATGCAATATATATATATTTGTCTATACAATTTGATCAGCCATAGCATTAAAACCACTGACCGGTGAAATGAATGACATTGATGACACTGGAATCTGTTAATGGCTGAAATATATTAGGCAGCAATTGAAGTGTGTGTGTGAATGATTTTCATTGCAAATTCTTGCTTGTACTTGATCAAAGAACAGGAAATGCTTGGTGTAGAAATGAAACTTTGCTATTACTAGCTTTCTAGTGGCTCTTGTCTGTGTATTAGTGTTGGGCCACAGCCATGAGAGGGTTTGGGGGTGATGAGTGTTATGAGCTCATGCTGCTGCTGATGTGAGGATTATTTGTCGTCCTCTACACAAGCCCTCACTAGTATGGCGTCTCGGTCAGAAGATGCATCAATTGGCCCTAGCACACTCCTTCCAATTCACCAAGTATAATCTCATATTTAAACAAGTTGGTGGACAGAATACATACTCTCACACATACTCTGTGTCTTACTGTCTCTCTTAAACACACATACACACATGCGCGCACACACACTGCTTTCAGCACCTCTAGAAGATTAACTGGATGCTTTTTAGACAATCTTGTATGTACATGCTGTCAGGCCAAGGGGTAGATTTCTGTCATTGAAAAGTAATTTGTTTTTTTAAAAATGGTTTTAAAAAATGGTCTTGCTTTTTATAATTTTGTTATTGCATATGCATTAGCATGTTATTCTCATGTTAATTTTTATGTTATTCTTGTTGAAGTGGTCCTTCTAATTATGGTAAATAAAATTAGAATGTCCAAATTAGAATATAATTTTCAATAAACATTATCTGCATTTTATTATGCATTGTTTATTCTAACCAAAATCCATTTGTTCCAAATTTGCTCCAGTTCTTATTCATCTGATTGCCAGCTCTGATTCTTTCATTAAAAAAAGGCCCAGAAAAAAACTTGTACAATAGTAAACTACATACATGCAAGAAGAGGTTTTTGCCATCATTTCAGCTGTTGAATCACATTCCGCAGTTATTGAAGGATGCAGGAAGGAAACCATCATACCCAAGAACTATACTAAACAGAGACACTTCAAACATGGATTATGCTCACAGGATTAAGTTAAAGAATGAAACGAACGGGTCAGTGCTTAGCATAGATCTATTCACACTTTGTATTAGCACACAGACAAAACATGACTAATATGCCCTGCTCTCTCCCTGAACCAGGAAGCTCCTGTTAGAAAGGCTTGAACAGGGGTTTGGAGGTGTGTGTGTCTGTGTGTGTGTGCACGTGCGTGTATGTGTGAAGGGGAGATGTTAAAGTTCTTTAAGAGAAAACTTGACAAGCACACACTTACTACAAACGCTCACACAAAACACCTGGATAGCTTCTCATTTTACCCAGGTAATGTCTTGCTAGGGTTCATTTGCCATAAAGGTTATATAAGAATCATCACCTGATCCAGTTACAGAGATTTGCAGACACAGTGTGATTTACGGAGAAAAATAAGGAAAAACTGGAAAAAGAGATTGTGAACAAGTGTCAGAAGACACCTATTACATGTCTTAGTAAGATCTTAGTTATCTTCATAATAACCTACTTTGTTTTTTAGTGATGTTTTGATCAGAATTGTCAGTTACATTGTCAGCACAACAATATAGTGCAATATTGATTAGATCTAGGATTACAAATACGTGTATACAAAGGCGTATATGAATGCAGAATAGTTTTAACAATTTTGTAAAAGCATAAAATATTTTCTTGTCATGCACTGTTTTGCAAAGCAGTGGTGTCACTGCTTAATATTCTTATGTTTGTGCAAATTACCTATTTTTGTAAAAACTTTATTTAGCCACATTGCTGCTTCACAGGATCAAAGTCTCTAGTTTGATCCTGAGCTTGGGTGGACTGTCAGTCTGTCCACAGCTGGGAGTCAATAGATAAAAACTGTCTGTGCTCTTTGTGGGAGCATACTCTTTCTTGCCAGTGAGAGAGACACTAGCATTAGATGGCACTTTCTTTTGAGTGTAATTTGCTATCCTGAGATGCAGCATGAGCTGTGGTATGAAAAGATGTGTCTGTTAGCTTTGTGTCTGTCAGTGGAAGCTGATCTGTTTGGATCTGTTTGCCCCACCAACCACAGTTGGTAGTTGTTTTATTTGCCCATTGTTTTGAAGAGTGCCAGCAATTCTGGAGATAACTGTATCCAATGGTGGTCACATTAAAAATAACATGCCTTAATTTTCTGATATTATCTCTTGGATAAAAAATATGTAAAGGATCAAAGAAATATGAAAATAACAGTCAGCGTTTCACGTTTTGTTGTTGTTAATAACAAAGTTTAAGGTGTTGTGGGGTTTTCTCCTAAATATTCCACATTAATATTCTTCCGCAATATTCCGCAATTTCACATGAATATTGTGTGCTTTAATATTGTGAATATCTACTTCTGACAGATAAAAGACCATTTATTTCAGATTTTATTTATTTTAACAGGGTTTTAGTGGGTCAGAAGTTTACATACACCTTGTTAGAATTTGGTGGCATGGAAGACCTAGTTGCTAACCAGTTTTAACTATCTAACTGATATCTTGAGGTTTACATCAGTATTTCTAGTGATTCATCCTGCTTCAGGATGCCATCTATTTTCTGAAATGCACTTTTCACTGTAACACCATTTCAGCTTCAGTGGTGTTCTTAAAAAAAATGATTAAATGATTAACTAAATGTACTCTATAAGTTAATGAGAATAAATCTGTTAAAACATTCAAGTGAAAGTTTCTACAATTATAAAACTATATTATATTAAATCAGACATTAAACAAGAAACTGATAAGATGGAAAAAGGGCTTTTCCGATCAGTTGTTTATTTTCTTAAGACATGAGTAGTATACTTACCTGGAAAATTATACAACCTATGTGTTAAGCAACACAGCCACTCAGTGAGGTATTTTTGTGTGTTTTTTTTTTTTGGTAGAATGGTCATGGTTCAGTGATAGAGTATTATGTGGGTGTGTACACAATTTACTCTTTTTTTAAGATATGTAAGAGAATTTTTCGCTGTTATAACTTGTTAGTTTTTTTTTTTTTGGCTTGGTGTGACAAGTGACCTAAAATATATACTAAAGTTGTAGGTATTTAATCCATATCCACGCTCAGCTTAATTGCAGCTCATACTGAAACAGCTGATAACTATCTTTGGACCGACAGGCCAGATACTTGCTGTGCTCATGTGAAATGAAGCAGACAGGATGTACCTGATGGCCTGATACTATCAAGTACATGCCAGGCCCAAAGGGCATTCAACTAAATTCCCACGCAGATACATACACTTTTTTTATCATCATTATTTTTGTGCATCCACACCAGTTCTTAACAAGATATTAAAATCACAATAAAATGTTACATTCAGTTTGTTTGTGAGCCTGGTAATCACATCCTGTGCTCCATTTTTCCACTCACTTACTAATTATCCCCTATCCCCTATTCCTTCCTCTATATGACAATAAAGTAGGTAGCGCAACCACTGCTGTTAATAAAATTGCTTACATCAGCTGGAGAGTGTCAGAATAATTCAAACTATATTCCAGTTATTTTTAACATAAAATTCTTTTAGGCCTTGCCTTTTTCCCTGAGTCTGAAATGTACATGGAGACATTTACCTTCATGGAGATACTTAAAAACTCTGCCTCATAACTACACTGAACCACTGAAGACCCAAAGTTCAGACACCAAACTTGTGGCTGAGGGCAATTCTATACATTGCAATTTTGGCTGAACTCTTTCTAAAAAGAAAAAAAGAGTTACAGGAAAGAAAGAGTAACAAGAAAGAGAAATACCTAGTTTCTGCTATTACGCATCTGGTCTATACCTAGTTTTTGCCATTATGCATCTGGTCATTTCAATAAAAAGACATTGCTGTCATCAATTGTGGAGGGAGGGGGAGTGGCACTCTTTCATCCAGAAAACAGGTCAGTTATGCTGTCTTGGGTTCCTGGCCATGGCATTTTCAGGATATGAGCGCATGATCATGTGAACTCTTTTACCAATGCACCACTGTTAACTTTAGACACCAAGACTAACAGTTTGAATAAACCTTAATGCTTAGTCTGCTGAACATCTATGAAGTCATAGACTTGAAAAATGGGGATTAAGACTAAAGCTTAATTCTGGCAACATATACTGAATGCAATATTTATTGAAATAAAGAACAACCTTCCAGAGCAACCTGATTGCTCAACCTGATTGCTCAATGATGCTTGAATTCAGGGGAATTTGATGCAAGTCCAAAAGAAGATAGATCAAATTGGCTGGTGGTATAAACATACAATTAATCTTGAAAACTGACCATAAACTGCATGTGATCCACAGCAGAAAATAAGCATCCATTATTACTCAAGACATTAATAGCTCTAGTAAATACCAGGAATTTGTCATTGAAAGTGTCAGTGTTATTGTATGGTTCATTGTCCTACTTTGCTGATGTACAAATTAACCTATACAAAGAACAAGTATGGATACCTACCTATAGTACATGCTTAAATTATAAATTAAAATGGAGTATCTGATATTGATTTAGAAATGTGTGCAACTCTTTTAAACATTGTTTTTTATCTGTAGAATTGCAAACAATGTATTTTGTTTAAATTAAATAAAAATAAAAAGTATGCATGTGTATACATTACTACGATTGATGTTAAACAGGACAGCTATTTTTTACATTAATGAGCCTCATATGTCAATCATTCCTTAAAGTTTCCATTAGTTAGTGCATACATGTACACAGCTTCAGGAGCTAGAGTAGGATAAGGATGTGTATTTATTTATTTTATTTTTTTAATTTACAGGATTTTCATGAATGCCAAATTTCTTGTATAAATGCCCATATTAACAATTTATGCAAAAAGCCTATTACATGCAACTTGAAAAATAAAGCCCACTATTTCTATAATACATCAAAATTAATTACAGTTAAACATAACCCACTTCACATACAACAAAGCACCTAGCAGGTGATTACTGGTTCTTTCTCTTTGATAACACATTCTCTCAATGATCCATAATGCATTACTTTCTAATCCACACCTGTGATAGATCTGCCTTGTTTTTATTTATGCTATATTTGCAGCTTTCTGTCGATTAAAATCATGTGTTTTATGAAAATGAGAATAGAGAGGATCATAGGAAGGATTTTGTTATAAAGTAGAGCTGGATGTAAAGTTTCTTTTGGAAAACATGTCTGTCTAAAGAACATTAATGAATAATATTAAAAAATATATTTCTCCTTTGTTGTTACTACTACAGAGTTATAAACTCATTAACCTTCAGCAAACAGACATGTTGTATTAGTTTCAGTGACCATAAATATGCTTTAAATTGGGCACTTTCTGGTTGAGAAAATTTGCTCCTTATCTGTTAATGAATTTGCAAATGGTATGTGTAAACAATAACAATAATAATAATTAAATAGCCTGATTAAGTAAAAGTAATCATTATGCTAGTTTAAGGGGAAATCTGATAGCCAGCCATATAGTGTATACTAATATATGCTTAATATTTTGTATGCCACAGAGTAGGTATGGGTGTGATATTTTAGGACTTGTGATTGTTAGGAAGAATTGAACAGTTGAGACTAATCAATAGTCCTGATGGAATCATATAGATACTTTGTATCAAATTAATTTGCTTTATTTGTCATTTGACCATCTTGGACTTAACTGCATATTCAAAGTTTGCCTCATCAATTGCTATTCATGGAAATTGTGAAGAAGTAATTGATACTCTGCTAACAAGATACTTGTAAAGAGAGTTTTGTGACTTCTTTGTGTCTACATTGCTGAGATTTTTGCTACAGTTCATGGCAAGTGACAAAATAACATTTATCAGGTGAAACTATTTCCTCTGAGACTTTCTGTAGCCTGAGTGTCTCGAAAAAGCAGCATATGCATTGACATTGACAAGAATGCCACATCTCTCAAAGTCACAGTGGTGTGAAAAATGATACTACAGCAGATCTAAAGATTTTTCACTAGGCTTTGTTGCACCTGTTAGATGGGAAACAAACAATCCAGTCTAAAGAACCACCTGCACGTGCACTTGGTAATCTAAGGATTTTCAACTCCACAGCACAGAAAGGCTTAGACAGAGTGGTGAGATGACTGATTGAAAGGATCTAGGTATGACTGCAAAAGGGGGCAGGACATGAGAAAGACAATGAAAAATGACTGAAAGGAGGGGGAAAAAATCAGTGATTGCTCTCAGTGTGCCCTCAGTCTGAACACTTCTTCCACTCAAGCCAGAGCATTCTAAGTGTGTCTAAGTTAATGGCAGTGGTATATGTGGGACACACACAAACACACTGAGAGGATTAAGAATGAGACTACATGGCCATATAAAATTTGCCATAAGCAACAATTCTGAGCTCTACGATGTGTCACTCAATGTGTGATATTTTAGCAAGACAAATCATGAGGTATATACTATATTACATATAGCTCTATGGGAAATGTTACATCATATAAATTAATATTTTTCTGTTCCTTTAAAGGTGAACTTCTAAGTGAATTTCACTATGATAATAATCATTCAGTATTAGAAGCCACTATTGCCAGTTAACTGTTACAAACATATTGTTTAAGGCATTGGTTCTTGTGGATGTATTTTTATACATAGTTGTAATAAACCTTGGTTAATTCCAGTATTTATTATTTGGCTTAATCAAAACTTAATTATTAATGAATTATTACTTGATTATGAAGAGCTCTGGAGTTGCAGAGATTATCAGGTTACCTTCAGGCTATCTTAGGCTACCTACCTTTGACCTCAATCTATCTCTCACCCACTAGTTGCAAATAAGGGCTCATCATAAGTGCAGCAAGAGGAATATAGGGGCACTTGGCATGGTGGATCATAATCGCAGACATACAGTGTTGCTTTGCAAGACAAAGTACAAGACACAGTGTCTCTCAGGTCATTTTTGTATCTGCTTGTTTAAATCTGACAAAGTAAAGGCCCCTTTGCATTAGCTAAATGTAGTTTAATAGTTAATTCTAAATCAATGCTACACCAACATACTCTGAAAGTATTGGAATGGCTTTCTTTTGTTTTTGCTATAGACTGAAGACATTTGAGTTTAAGATAAAAAAGGTGAACATGAGAGAGATCAGATTTTGAACTTTCATTTCCAGATATTAAAATCTAGATGTGTGAAACAACAGAGAACAAGGCAACTGTGGGGCACACCACCCAATTTTCTAAGTTAGCAAAAGTATAGGAACAAATATTCTTAAAATAAAGTAAATAACATTTAATATTTGGTTGCAAATCCCTTGTAGAGTAGCTTCTTTGTTTTGTGGATTTTCTCCCTTTAAAACAAAAGTTACTGACACCTGCTGTCTTAAAAACTCAAAATTGAAAACTTATCAACTTGACTTTAATATCCAGAATTTGTCATGATATCTGAACTTAAAAGAACTGTCAAGTTTTACAGTGACCAGTCTTTCTCACAGGAGGTGAAATGCATGCTCAATCAGGTGCAGGTCTGGTGATTGAGGTGGCCAGTTTAAACCTTCAATATTTACCCCTTTGTTGTGTTGCCAGTGTATTTTGGATCATTAATGCTGCATGATGAAGTTCCTCCTAATTGGATGCATTTTTCTGTAAATTGGCAGACAGGCTCTTTCCATAGACTCATAAATGAATTCTGCTGCAGCTATAAGTTACGTCATCAATAAAGATTAGTAAGCCATACAGGCCCAAGCCATGACACCACATCCACTGTGCTTGACAGATGAGCATGTATGTATTTAGATCATGAGCAGATGCTTTCTTTCTCCACACTCTGGTCTTTCCACCACTTTAGCAGAAACTAACCTTGGATATAGAACTTGTATGGCTTTTCAATTTTCACTTTTTTCCAGCTTTAAAATGACACTTTTCTCCCATAGACAGCACTCTGGTATTCATGTTGGTTAATCATAATCATGTTAAAGCATATACAGTCATCACAGGTGAACCCCGAGCTATTCAGTAGAAATTCAGAGCTATTCGCCTGTCAGTTTATATTTATATTTATATTTATATTTATATTTATATTTATATTTATATTTATATTTATATTTATATTTATATTTATATTTATATTTATATTTATATTCAATTTAATTTATTTGTATAGCGCTTTTACCAATGGACATTGTCTCAAAGCAGCTTTACAGAAGTATAGAAACTTGGAATAAAAATTATAAAGTTTAAAGTTAAGTTACTATTTATCTGTAACATTTATCCCTAATGAGCAAGGCTCAGAAGGGAATCATCCTCATCTGGGTGTCACTGGAGAGTAAATAATGTTAATGTAAATAATGTCCTTTCTTTAACAGTTTATATTCACATGCAATTGTGCAACCACGAGCTCCTGAGGAACTAATTGGTCAGCATAATTTAGACTAGATATATAGACTTAGCTCTAATTCCTTCCTGCCAAAACGCTGACTGATGCAATGGCAGTTCAAATAAGGTGCGATTAGTTTCTGAGTGGTTCTATCCGAAACAGCTTCCATGGCATTCCCTTGGGTCACAGGCAGTCCACACAGATCTATCCCCAGCAACAGTGAGCACCACCAAGCAACAAGACACCTGGATCAGGCAGGTCTGGAAAGAAGAAGTGGTCTTACTGGGAACTCAGAACACTTTAATTATACAGTATTGTACCATGCAAAAGTTTTAGGCAGGTGTGAGAAAGAGCTGTAAAGTAAGAATGCTTTCAAAAATAGAAGTGTTAATAGTTATTTTTTATCAATTAACAAAATGGAAAGTAAATGAACAAAGAAATACAAATCAATATTATCAATCAGTAAATATGGTGTGAGTACCCTTTGCCTGCAAAACAGCATCAATTCTTTTAGGTACACTTGCAGGCAGTTTTTGAAGGAACTTGGCAGGTATGTTGCTTGAACAGCACATCTTGAGACCTTGCTGATGCAGAATAACTACCTTGTGTCTTGTAGCAGCCTTGCCATGGTGTGTGACCTGTGACATGAAACGTATATGTATTTCACAACCTCACCTTAGTAGTAAATTCTGGCTGTTCCTTACCCAGTTTTAAGCATCCTACACAGCTGTTTGTTTTAATTAATGAGTGTGTTTCAACATACATTTGAAATTGATTATCATTAGCACTTGCTTGGTAAAATTGTTTAATCATACTGACATTGCATATAGTGTGCAAGATGCTGGTTTGAAGCCAAAGGGTAGTCACACCAATTATTGATATGATTTTAGATTTTTCTTCTGTGCTCTCACTTTGCATTTTGTAATTTGATTTTAACAATTAAAATATGTAATTTGTAAACGTTATTACTTTCCAGCATTTCTTCACCCCAAATGGTAATTAGGTGTGAACAATTAAAAGATCATTTGTTAAACTAGACAGCACATTAAAAAATGTTTGACTTGGTAGCACACAACAAACTGTTCATATGTGAATGGCTCCATGATGCTGCAACACCTTGTCTTCAGTCCTTGGTGTAAAGGTTGTGTGAAGAGATTTTGTCAGCAACATGTATTACTGGCATTTCTTTCACTCTCTTTCTTTCCTTTTCTCACTCACCTTCCACACACACATTTATCTTTTCATCCTTTCATGCCCTTTCATTATTCTTTCTTCTCTCATTCTCTATAATAATATTTCCTATTTGTGAACACACACCCCAGAGCAGAAGAGGTTTGTGCCTTAAGGCTCTTCTGAGGATGAAGATTAAAAAGCTATGCATTGACAAATAAGATGATTAATTGTCTTTGATTATCCTTGATCCCTTTTGACAGAAGTACTGGATTGTTCATGTCAGGAAAATGTGTTACTCTTTCTTTTAAGCCTAAAAAATGCTTGGTCACAAAGCCCTATATTATATGTTAATAGATGATGTGTTCACCACTTCCCTGGGATTATGCTGAATAAACACAGAGATCTCTGAATGGAGCCTTGTCTTGCTTTTCATTTAAAAACCCTTAATTTCTGAAGATTTTCATCTTACTTTATTTACAAGTGTGACATTTTGGGATATGGAAGTTGTTAATGGTTAAGTTGTCAAACAGGTGTATATATGTGTGTGTATATATATATATATATATATATATATATATATATATATATATATATATATATATATATATATATATATATATATATATATATAGACAACAACTGTTACTTATTAATTATTCATCAATTATAGGTCACACAAATACTGACTATCCATTCTGAACAACTTGGTTTTACATCACATTTATTTTGAGTTCAAATTTGACTTTTTTATAACATCAAAAACATATCTTTGATTCCAGTTGACCTCTAGTCATAATTTACAAACCTAAAAATACATTTTTTCCAACATTTACCATAATCCATTTAGTTCTGGCTAAATCAGCAATATAATGAAATGTTTGGTGTTGAACATTTGATCAAATGAGGTAACTACACAAATATATTTTCAGCTAAAAGTCTGAATACTATTTATAAATAGCTATGCATATACACACTGAAGGAAAGCATGATAGGCCTTTTACTGAGATCTTATTTGGCATATTCAAATATCATCAGCAATATAGTCTTTTTCTCTCCTCTTCTAGTCTCTTGAAAATTAGAGCTGAAGCAGTAGATCAGTACTCTCCACCTTCATACCTGTACGGATGTGCTAGTCTGTCAGGGCAGCTGTTGGAGCTGTAGCTGCTGTAACGATAGCCTTCAAAGTTCTCAGTTCTTTCAATTTTTGTGGGGACTGTATCCTGGTAGGTCAGAGCTGTTTTTATGACACTTGAATCCTCTGGGATCTTCAGGTCAGAGTAGGAGTTAGGGGAGGTCTCCTCTAGGAGAGTGTTACAGTTTGATAGACCCTTCATGTCATAGATACTTTCACCATATTTAACCACAGATGGTTTAGGACAGGGCTGGTAGGACACTTTAGTGGTGGTCGTTATGATGGTTTGAAGGGCTGTTGGAGTAGTCGGAGAGGGTCCTGTGTACCTGCATGGGTATTCAGTGTTATAATAATGGTTAGTATTTGCAGAAAGCTGTGGGTATTCCCCTCTCTCTCCATATGGCCCTTTGCCCAGGATCTGCTTCCAGCTATGATGCTTGGTGGTGGCATCTGGATAAGAACGCTCATGGTTTGGAAGTGAGCTGGTTGAGTGAGGCATCCCACTGAGGCCAGAGCAACTTTTATTGAGTTCAGCCTCACTGTGAGGGCTGGCAGGGTCCTTATAGAGTGCAGTGGGATAGGGTGCAGAGCTGAGGTAGCCTGGCACTGCAAAGTCATATCCACATGGGGGTCTTGCCATGTACAGGCGGTGGTTAGTAGGTTTCTGCAAAGGGCTTGCAGCATCAGCCATGGCTGCTGGGCTGTGTGTGTCATAGGGGAACTTGTAAGGCTCTGTGTTTTGGAATGGTGTGTAGTGCTGTGTCTGGATGGGGAAATTGGATTCAGCAATGATGCTAAAGCGATCAGGGGTCTCCATAGTGAGCTGGTGGATGTTAGGGAAGGGCATATCATGAAAGCGGCCAGGCTGTGAGAAAAAGAATAGTGTTTATTAGGCCACAATCTCTTCAGTCTTCATACAAATACACATTAATACTGATATAGTGATGGTTTCAGTTCTCAGTCATTTTGTTAAATTTCACTTGTCTTTTACGTAACATCTCTTTTTTTCCTCAGAATTTTCAGTCATTAGTTGTTCAACAAACAATGCTATAACAAATAATTCTAGGAATGTTATTAAATACTTTAAATAATAGACTACTAAATGAATTTAGAGAATAAATATTATAACCTCAAAAATAATCAATAATAACCTTTAATAATAAAATGTTATTGCAGACAATCAATTAATCATGCATCCATGTTATATTTCTCTCTCTCTCTCTCTATCTATATATCTATATATATACATATATATATATATATATATATATATATATATAGAGAGAGAGAGAGAGAGAGAGAGAGACAGAGAGAGAGAGACAGAGAGAGAGAGAGATAGATATATAGATATATATATATAGATCCCCACTGAATGTAGATTGTGAAGCTGAAGGGGTTTTTGGGAAATGTATATTTGAAATAGGTCAGTGTGCTTTCTTGTACTATAAGTATAAGAAGTCGCTTGTACGTCTTTTAAAATAAACAATAATTTAATTTTAATTAGAGAATTATGAACTTTTAAATACTTTTAAAAAACATTTAAAATATTGAAAAAAATGCATTAAACAAAGCAAAATGTTACAAAACCATAAGAGATATTTGGTGTTGGGTTCCATGCTTTCCATGTTCCAGACTAAGTATAATCATGGCAACATGCTGAAATAATTTTTTATTCTTAAAAATATTCAAACTATATTTACAATTTTTCCCCTCACCTAAGTCAACGAATTCGGCATTACACAGCCAGCATGTAAAGTTTGTTTTTAGTATAAATATTTGTGTAATGAAACTTGTTGATGGTGGCATTATGGCATGACACTGCAGAAACAGAAGAGACCTTCAGGTTTTAGCTTACTCTTACTTGTGATTAATTCATGTATTAGAACTAAATGTGGAGGATTTGGTCCTCTTTTTATCTATACACACACACACACACACACACATATATATATATATATATATATATGTGTGTGTGTGTGTGTGTGTATAATGTGTGTGTGTGAGAGAGAGATTTTGAGTGTATAATATTTATTTAATGTTAAATCTGAGATTTATTTTAAAAAGAGACTACTAGACCCATGTACTTTGTTCCAAATTTTGTATACAAGATTTAATTAGGTTTTAATACTATATAATGTCAATTATTATAATCTTATCCAAACATATAAATAATTTATTGCAGAAATGCAGTGATCACAGATCAATTAACATGGTGTACAATATAAAGAAACATTTGAAATGGTTGGAAAGGTTTAAAATAATAATAACAATAATAATAGTCTGTGTGTGTGTGTGTGTGTTACCTCTGGTTCTACGAGTCTCCTTTTTTGCGAGAAGTGAGGGGAAGCCATCCTTCTTTTTACTGCGCTTCTTCTCGCCTCCGTTTCCGACTTACTCTCGGGTCGCGGGTGATCATGGACCCCTTTAGCCTATAAACATTTACAGCATCCATCTGATTAAGATTTATGACCAGAATTCAGAATTATAGCACACTTGTGTAGATAGAATTTATACACGTGATGAGCATTGTGGCCGATATCTGTATTTCTAATGATGCCAATTACAAAACTGCTCACCCAAAATGCAAATAACCCAAAAACAATCAAACAGCTGAACATTAGCACTTAACAGATATATACATTGTTTTGTTGTTGTTTTGTTGTTGTTTGCACATTTGTTGTTGTTGTTGTTTTGTTTTTTTTTACTCGAGTTTTACGCCGGATGCCCTCGGTACCGGCACTGAAGGTTTACTCCTCAGTGGCTGGGTTGGTTTCCTGCCCAGGCCACCGCGGTGAGAGCGCGGGATCCTACCACTGGACCACCACGGAACCACTTAACAAATATATGCTTTGGAATTTCTAAATTGAACGATTATTTTTAAATTCTTTTCATAAATTCTTTTCACTGATTTACTAAGTCAATTTTTCTGATTTCTATATTTAAATCAAACTATAATCTGCTTACCTATCCTGCCATAGTTTGGTCACAAATTTATAAATGGGTATTAAACACAGTTTAGTATTGATATTTTCCAGCAATACACACCTGGAAAAATATGGCCTTGCCGTCCACTCTCCAGAAATTGGTGACCGGATAACCGCTATGTCCACGACACGGAACCAGCTCGAGAGCTGAGCTGCAGTTTGGACAAAGCTTTTCTGTATTTGTAAAAAAAAAAATAATAATAATAATAAAATTAAATAAATAATAATAATAATACAGTAAAATGTAAAACAACGAATATATAATACACCGACTAAATAAATTGCTAAAAACAAAAAACAAACAAACGTAAAAATATCATATGACAAGATGTTGGTTGTGGAAGTAAACAAATCCTACAGTTAATCACTTTTAATCTATTTGCACCTTTGGTTCTGTTTTTATGCTGAATGAAATCCATTAGTCTATATTGGTGTCATAAACAAATAAAAAAGCTTTTTTGTTTGTTTGTTTCCAGATCTTTATCGTTAGCTCTGGTAACAACGTGAGTTAGTCTCTTGTTTTACAAATGATGATTTTAGATGATTTACAAAATCATCACAGTGAACAGTAGCTCCATTTAAACTGGTGGCAGCGTAGGGACGTTTTTTTTCCTGATTCTATTGATTTCCTTTCGATAGTTACTTGTTCTTGTTGGCATAAGGGCAATGATTGTGGGACAAAAACAATAGCTTCGGTGCCGCTGCCTTCGGATAAAGCATACGCGTAATCACTTAATAATGGACATCAGCGTATTTAAGAAACATTTTTGTTCTCAACGCAAAGGGTGAAAAATATTAACACAGTCCTAATGGACTTCGTGAACATACCGATTATAGAATTCATTAATTCATCATACTCTATCTAGTGCACTTCATCAGCAGGGTTCATTAGAAGTGGCATAATCCAAGAATCCTAAAGGGAACTTTAGTTTTTAAGCTTTAGTGTTTAAGCTATATTTAAACGAGAAAAGCAAGAATGGCTTATGTTCACTGCTGCGACACTAAATCGTGACCGACAGTAGACAGGTTTATGAAGAACTCATGCGTTACAATGGTTTTGCAAAGGCATTCTCGGTATTTGATCAAGACACTTGAGCCACTAAAACCGAAACCACTTCTCCGATTATAGGTCACGACCAGAGGATGAGACATGTTTAGGAGGCTATAAGTAATCGGTCGCTGTAGCCTTTTTGATGCCAACTTCTAATTGGGAATAATGAGTTTTAACATGAGAATTAAAGAATAATAGTTTATTCTTCTGTGATAATGAATCACAGCGAATCATTCCAATGTATCGCCAGTGCAACTCGCACGAGCCAACTTCTAAAAAATTGTGATGCACATATGTCTTTGATCTTACGATTCCATTGCCCTATTACAGAACACTGAGGGTTCTTCAAGGGTATTAAACTTACTTTGCTGCTTCTGGCGGGCTTTATCACAAATGGCAGGCCGCAGTTGGAGTTTGGTGCCGTCTGTCAGTGTGCAGTTTCTTGAGCAAACCACGACGCCCAAGCACGATTTCTTCAGGATTTGACAGTTGTGGTTGTTGGTGTTGCGCATGGCCCAGCCGCTCAAGTGGCGCTGTGCGTTTTTGTCTTCGGCACTGTATATGTACCGAACATAACCATCTGTCCACTCCTGAAATGCATCGTACTGCTTCGTGTCCTGTGAACACAATTAATAATTTGTCGTTTCATACGACCCCTTAACAAAGATTTGCCTACAAATCATGACCGAGTCATTTTTAGAAACTAGAGCGTTGTCTATAAGTTAAATCAGTTAATCAATCAACTGAACAAACAAATCAACCAGTTACATAAAACATAAACATAAAACCTAATCCAAATATAATCGTTAATATTTGTGGAATAATAATAATAATAAAATAATAATAATAATAATAATAATAATAATAATAATAATTGTGCTAAATTCTGAGAAATTAACAAGTGTGAAAAAATACCTGTGGAAGTTTAGGGTCGTTAATGTCCCACGTTAGCTTCATTCCGAACGAGCACACACAGTCTGAGTTGTCAAATTGATCTGAAGATTTTGACATGGTGCTATGTCGCTAAAAGTTGTCAACGAGCTTGTGCCTGCCTTTATGAATTCCGCCAGAAATGCATTAACACTAATCGACGCAATAAAATTTTGCTACAGATATATGGAATTCATAAGTACTAAAATTAATAAGAATTATTTAAGCCATCAGCTATATTCTTAGTGCATCGCGTAAATCCAGGTCTCGCGTTTCCCTCACAGGTGCGCTGCTGGAGACAGGAGGTGGGTAATGATCTCAGGTATGACTGCTGTGTGTAGCCTATGTCAAAGAGGGAGGCAGGGCCGAAATACTGCTCCAGCTCAGCTCTCTTGAAGACAAACTCGGCGTAGTCTACTTTCGTTTTACCTGATCCCTACCACTGACCTACACTAATGACGTGCTGTATACCATAGAAGAGCATACAATCACTGCACTGTTTAAGCAAATATGAACAGGAACCGCTCAAAACATGCATGTGCAATTAGATTTAAATTAAAAAACAACATAAAGATTGGCTGCATAAGCCCATTATCTTCAAAACCATCCTAGAATTAATATAGACGCTTGCGGTTTTTGGGAAAAAACAACAACAAAACAAACAAATAAAACAACAGCAACAGATGTTACAGTTGACAGTCCCTTAGTCTATGAGACTCAGCAAAAAAATGCTAGTAAGCCGTATACGCAGTCGAGAGTTCCCAGGTAAGATGTGATATGGTAGAGGTAATTAGTTGTTATATGTAAACGAAAAGCCATTGTGCAGTGCTGACACAAAACAACAAGGACCGGTCAAACAAAACAGAGCGCATACAGTAAACAGACGAGCAATTTCAGTTTTAGTATAGCGTGTGCGTCTTTTACAGCATTTATACAGACCTGAAAAAAGTGACGATCAGTTGTGGTCATTAAGTATTTTCTATTCTTTTTCTTCTTCTTCTTCTTCTTCTTCTTCTTCTTCTTCTTATTATTATTATTATTATTGTTATTGTTATTATTATTATTGTTATTATTATTATTATTATAATTGGTGGTAGTAGTATCTTTTTATAGCAAAATAATACATAGAAAACACGTCAGTTTTCAAATGATCTTTTTTAATAGGTTGTTTTGCGCAAAGTGCGCGCAGAAAGAAGAGTGGTTAACATGCCCATGTGGAAGTGTGGAGGGCGAATTTAATCACTGCAACGGCGATTGAGTTTAATATAATATCAAAAAAAAATTAGGCTTCATCAAATTACCTACAATTTTCATATATTTTATTATTGATGACATTAAGTTAAAAAATATAGTGTTTCCTCTCAGACCCTAACCACTGACAGTGATTATGTCCGCCCTTTAAAAAGGTTTTATGCATTTGTTTGGTGTGTATAATCTTTTTCGTGAAACAAATTCCAGTCTCTGCTGAAGGACCTAAAAATTGTGCAGGCAGCTGCCGTAGAAAAAAAAAATCTCGCATTTAAGTCCCACAACACTAACCACGTGCGCCATTGTTCACTAATGGAGCGCACCTGTGCCTGTTTGTCTGTCGCGAGGTCGTCAGTTCGAAAATTATGAGTGTAAGTGTATTTTGACAACAAATTTGATTACTTATTTAAAAAGAAAAGCATACCCACATAAGAGGCAATGATAAATTATCTACCAGTGATGTGTATACTTTGCGAAATAATTTGTACAATATAACCAAACTGCCATTAAGGCACCCGAGGTTTTGGCATCCTGCAATTTACTCGTGCATCTAAATGCATTTTTCTCTTGTGTTTATGCAGCTTGCAAGCAGACTGGAGGTTGCATTCGCCACCAACAATGTTACCTCAGTTTTTCAGTTGATTACTGGGGAGAAATCATCTATGTCTCTGATCGACCAACTAGATGACGTTGCATGCAGGGTATCTTCTTTCGAGACATTTATTTATTTAATTTTCTTTCTAGTGTGAATGGGGTTCAGAACTTATATTCATTGATTTAATGACAGCTAATTAGCAGTGCTCCATGAGTTGATTGGTGTGTTAAAGTAGGGGAAATATTACACTGTGCAGGATAGTGGGTAGTCCAAGACCAGCGCAGAGAATTTGTATATTACTTAGTGTGGTAGATTGAGCTTTTGGGTGGAGCCTTTAACCGTTTAATAATACGCTGTTTTTTCCATATAGGCTTAACAAGGACAAATGGTTCGTTTAGTCTCTATTGATATGTTGATAAATCAAATGATGAAGAATTATTATTATTATTATTATTATTATTATTATTATTATTATTATTATTACATATCATTTTTTGCTTAATTCTAGAATAACAAAATATCTTGTCATTTAAAAACTAAACAAATAAAAATCATGAAACAATTAACTCTGACCATTAGAAACAAAGCTAAGATAAATAAAGGGGTTGAATAAAACGCTCACACCCTATTATTTTAATAATGAACACAAACGACCCTGACCAGGTTAATAAAATGAATGGAGTAATCAAATTATGTATTGAAATCGTCTATGAACTATCTACCTTTTTGTGAAATCGCTGCTTGTGAGAAATCCTACTAATATTTAAACAGGAAAATACATTTTACGATCAAATGATCAATAAGACTGCTCATTACCCTCAGTGATTAATTTAATCTATGAAGTAATTTTTTAAAAATTATTTTACAATTCGTATGGCATCCACTAGGTATTTTAAACAAAATTAATTATCATGCAACACACCTAAATAACAGAATTAATTGAAATTACTTGAATGTTAAGATAATTGGGATTATGTTCCCCTGCGGTCCACTTTCTTGTTATAAATTTGGATTTATTAAATTCATTCACATCTATTTAATTGTATTTATTTAGTTTAAATATAGGTACTATGAAACATTTATGCCATTGGTACAGGAAACCATCTGAGCCACAAAAGCCTAGACACATTTGGAATAAGAACGATTGTTTTTGTTTAGCGCTTTCAAGCATTACGGAATTAATCTCGCCACACCTGCTCTTAATCAGAATCTAGACATAGCGTCCTGTGTTCATTTATTGACCTTCTTACAACGATATCACAAGTATTTTTCCCTCTATTTTATCACTACGACCTTACAAGAAATTGCATCAAGCTAAAACTATAGATAGCTATAAAGAAGTCTGAATAATTTGGCGCACAAAAGTGACGTGTGCATGCGTACGACGCCACGATAGCTCTCGAACAAGGTCGAAAGATTATTTTTTTTGTCTTTTTCTTTTAGAAATATGGATTAAAAACATTGCAAACGATGAATGAACGACCCTGGGGCGATAAAAAGAGAGAAAATCTCGGATGAAAAGTAAAATTGACAGAATATGCATAGAATGTATTGCTAAGTATATCTACTATAGATTCTTTTGGGGTTCAGTACTTCAGTGGGGTCCTCAAATATTGCATATGATGTGTTTCTGCTTTATCGCTTAAAATGTGTGGAGGATTATATTTTTCACGTTCTCGTTTGAGATTTATTGACTGGATGTGCTTGTTTTGGTCAATATGGCCAAATATCTTTATTTTTTCCTCCACAGGATTTGCATAAAAATGAATTCAAAAATGTGATACTGATATTACGGGCTCTTGAACAAGTAATCTTCAAAGACGAAGACTGCATCAACCAACTGGTCTCTCGGGGGTTATTGGTCAAGATAAGTGTCCCCTGTTATTTGCGTTCTAGGTAGTAAAAAGGTATTTAAAACAGTCCCCCAGATAAAACTACATACAAACTAAACGTTTGAGGCAGAATGTAATTCTTGTAATTCATTCATTTTGTAGTTTGTACAAACTGTGTATTTGTACATTCAAAACTTATGGTAAATTGAGCTGCACAGGGCGGTTGTTTTAATAGGATAACCTAATGTCTTTCCTTTCCCCCCTAAATCATACATGCTAAATTGGTTTGAGATGGTTTGTGAGCATCTGAAGGTGCACAAGAAACCAAATAAGGCTCCATTGCGGATCATGGAAGTGTTCTTTGAAGTGTCAATGGTAATGTAATCTGTTTATAATGGTTTGATGTACAGCCAAAATATGCACTGGATTCAGCAAACAATTTTTCAGCTATTTCAATGCTTAAAAGCTATGAACCTATTTCCAATTGACTGTATTTTTGCATGTTCATTCAATTCAAGAAAAAATCTCTCTTGCTCTTTCAGAGACTTTGCCAGAGCAGCTGTGAAGGTGGCCACACATCCTTTGTCATTTTAAATTTAAATTTTTTTGTGTTGCTGTAATCTATTTTTGAATTGGTTTTGTGGCAGGCAGCATTAAGATTTTGGAAATTCTCATACTGAGGTTTGGAGCTGTTGTGATTGACCAAAATGTACATTTCAGTCTTCGCCTGGAGGTAAGATTAGTTCCGAAATGTTGGAAATAGTATGATTTAAGGTGGGCTCAATTGTTGTTAAAAGCCTAACTGTTCTCTTCTATTCTATTTTATTTCATTCTATTCTAACTGGTTTAAAATTTAATTTTGGTCACTCTCTCTCCAAACAGGCCATTAAGACAATAAATTCAATGCTGGACAGTGCTTCAAAAGAGACTCGTAAAAAAATATGTCAGTCTGATCACAGTTCTCTGCTGTAAGTTTTTTTTTGTCAGTATTAAGTGCTCGTGAAAAGTTACACAGGGTGATTGATTTTTCTATAAAATAGATTTTGATTTACACGAGCAATACACATGGACTACTAAATAAAGTAAATGTAATGTATTTTGCCCTATTTCATAGCCTATCACTGTAACTGATGGTTTAGTAAATACTGCCCCCTAGTGGTATTAGGCTTTACAATGCACCTCAGTTCGAGTCATGCAATGTTTCCACAATGCAATATTTACACTATTTTAATTTTGTGCAGAATTTGAATACTTTTGTTTACGTATTTTTTTTTTTTAGAGAGGAGTTTGCTAATGCAATAACTGATGTAGGCGGTAGGTCATCCTTTCTCTTCTGTATTTGCTTTAGTTCAAAACATTTTTTAAGTAAAACTATCAAATGTGTCAGTTTCTGTTTTTTCTTAGATTATGAAATGCAGGTGGCCATTTCTGAGGCACTCTGTCGGATGACGCCAAAGAAACAAAGGGAGGAACTGGCTGGAAAGTGGTTTAGTTACAGAAGCTTTGCTTCAGCTTTCACAACGATAAGGGTTAAAGAGTTTGAAACGGTATGTTAATGAAGTAATAACCTTCAAATTCCTTTATATGATGATTCATCAGAATGCCAATAATTATTATGGCTTTGAATTTCTCTTTTGCTCCATTGTTAATGCCTTTTTAAAAAGGATTGTAGGATATTTTTGAATGAACTCAACAGCTATTTTGGGAGCTCGAGAAGGTATGTGCTTTGTGTGTATTTGTATTGCAGTGTAATACACTGGTAAGGTCAGCAATATTTGTTTTTGACCTATTTATGAATTTGATGCTCTATTTTCTCTCTAATGCACACAGAGTGTATTCCTATCCATGCGTAAGGGCATTTCTAGATACCACTGAGGTAAGATTGCGAACTAAAAAATTTCATAAATTACCTTTTGTGCAAAATTTTCAAATCAAATTTTCCCTTAATGCTTTTTTTTTTTTTTTGACTTAGTTGTTTAAACCTGAGGATGAACATTTGCAGACATTTTGGATAGACTTTAACATTGGGACATCTTGCATTGGCTTCTATGTAAATGACTCGCAAGTGAGTTTTGATCCAAACTTATACACACTAAATACATGAATTTTCAATCATTAACATATGTTGGGTTTAGTTTATATCCAGTAAATGTTTTGCATAATGCCTCAGTAAATAAACTTTAACTCATAAGAGATGTTTTTAGATAGATAGATGTGTGTGTGTGTATGTATATGTATGTGTGTATATATATATATATATATATATATATATATATATATATATATATATATATATATATATATATATATATATATATATATATATATATATATATATATATATATAAATAATTACACACACACTGCGTTCTAAATTATTATGCAAATGATATCTTTCTCTGATTTTCCTAATTAGTCGATGCAAATGAGTCAGTTAAGTCATCAACCGTTAAGGTATAATTCGAATTTTATTGAACAAACCTCCCAATGATAACAGTATTTATTTCAAAAATAAAAAACTCAAAATGCACTGTTACAAATTATTATGCACAACAGAGTTTTTTTTGAAAAAAATTTATAGGTTGTAAAGAACTGAAAATGGTCTTTTGTTGAATTTGCAGCATTAGGAGGTCATATTTACTGAAATCAAAAGCTATTTCAATCAAAAACATCCTAACAGGGCAAGTTACATGTTAACATAGGACCCCTTCTTTGATATCACCTTCACAATTCTTGCATCCATTGAACTTGAGTTTTTGGATAGTTTCTGCTTGAATTTCTTTGCAGGATGTCAGAATAGAGAGCTATTAGAGAATCCCAGAGCTGCTGTTTTGACGCTAACTGCCTCCCACCCTCATAAATCTTTTGCTTGAGGATGCTCCAAAGGTTCGCAATAGGGTTGAGGTCAGGGGAGGATGGTGGCCACACTATGAACTTCACTCCTTTTATGCCCATAGCAGCCAATGCCACAGAGGTATTCTTTCCAGCATGAGCTGGTGCATTGTCATGCATGAAGATTTTGCTATGGAACGCACAGTTCTTCTTTTTGTACCATGGAAGAAAGTGGTCAGTCAGAAACTCTATATACTTTGCCGAGGTCATTTTCACACCTTCAGGGACCCTAAAGGGGCCTACCAGCTCTCTCCCCATGATTCCAGCCCAAAACATGACTCCGCCACCTCCTTGCTGATGTCGCAGCCTTGTTGGGACATGGTGGCCATCCACCAACCATCCACTACTCCATCCATCTGGACCATCCAGGGTTGCACAGCACTCATCAGTAAACAAGACTGTTTGAAAATTAGTCTTCATGTATGTCTGGGCCCACTGCAACCGTTTCTGCTTATGAGCATTGTTTAGGGGTGGTTGAATAGTAGGTTTATGCACAACTGCAAGCTTCTGGAGGATCCTACACCTTGAGGTTCACGGGATTCCAGAGGCACCAGCAGCTTCAAATACACTATATTGCCAAAAGTATTCGCACACCTGCCTTGACTCGCATATGAACTTAAGTGACATCCCATTCCTAATCCCTAGGGTTCAGTATGACGTCGGTCCATCCTTTGCTGCTATAACAGCTTCAACTCTTCTGGGAAGGCTGTCCACAAGGTTTAGGAGTGTGTTTATGGGAATTTTTGACCATTCTTCCAGAAGCGCATTTGTGAGGTCACACACTGATGTTGGACGAGAAGGCCTGGCTCTCAGTCTCCGCTCTAATTCATCCCAAAGGTGTTCTAACGGGTTGAGGTCAGGACTCTGTGCAGGCCAGTCAAGTTCATCCACACCAGACTCTGTCATCCATGTCTTTATGGACCTTGCTTTGTGCACTGGTGCACAGTCATGTTGGAAGAGGAAGGGGCCAGCTCCAAACTGTTCCCACAAAGTTGGGAGCATGGAATTGTCCAAAATGTCTTGGTATGCTGAAGCATTCAGAGTTCCTTTCACTGGAACTAAGGGGCCAAGCCCAGCTCCTGAAAGGCAACCCCACACCATAATCCCCCCTCCACCAAACTTTACACTTGGCACAATGCAGTCAGACAAGTACCGTTCTCCTGGCAACCGCCAAACCCAGACTCGTCCATCAGATTGCCAGATGGAGAAGCGCGATTCGTCACTCCAGAGAACGCGTCTCCACTGCTCTAGAGTCCAGTGGCGGCGTGCTTTACACCACTGCATCCGACGCTTTGCATTGCACTTGATGTATGGCTTGGATGCAGCTGCTCGGCCATGGAAACCCATTCCATGAAGCTCTCTGTGCACTGTTCTTGAGCTAATCTGAAGGCCACATGAAGTTTGGAGGTCTGTAGCGATTGACTCTGCAGAAAGTTGGCGACCTTTTCGCACTATGCGCCTCAGCATCCGCTGACCCCGCTCCGTCAGTTTACGTGGCCTACCACTTCGTGGCTGAGTTGCTGTCATTCCCAAACACTTCCACGTTCTTATAATACAGCTGACAGTTGACTGTGGAATATTTAGGAGCGAGGAAATTTCACGACTGGATTTGTTGCACAGGTGGCATCTGAGCTCCTGAGAGCGATCCATTTTTTCACAAATGTTTGTAAAAACAGTCTACATGCCTAGGTGCTTGATTGTATACACCTGTGGCCATGGAAGTGATTGGAACACCCGATTCTGATTATTTGGATGGGTGAGTGAATACTTTTGGCAATATAGTGTGTTTGCTGCTTTGTAATGGCATTTTAGCAGCTGCTCTCTTAATCCAATGAATCTCGCAGAAACCTTCCTCGTTCTGCCTTTATGTGCACAAACCCATCTGTGCTCTGAATCAGCCACAAATCTCTTCACAGTACGATGATCACGCTTAAGTTTTCATGAAATATCTAACGTTTTTCAAGGCATTGCACTATTTGATGCTTTTTGGCAGCAGAGAGATCCTTTTTCTTTCCCACATTGCTTGATACCTGTGGCCTGCTTAATAATGTGGAACGTCAGTCTTAGTATTCTTCAAAGTAGTTTGCCTTTAATTGGGCTCACCTGGCAAACTAATTATCACAAGTGTCTGAGATTGATTTCAGTGATCCAAAGAGCACCAAGACACTACCATCCATGACTTTAATTGAAAAACAAATTAAATGTTTGACACTTAAATCCAATTTGCATAATAATTTGGAACACAGTGTGTGAGAGAGATAGATATATATATATATATATATATATATATATATATATATATATATATATATATATATATATATATATATATATATATATATATATATATATATATATATATATATATAATTTTTTTTTTTAAATGTAAGATAATATGGAAGAAAATAAGAAATGACTCTGCTACAATGTAAAGTAGTGAGTGTACAGCCTGTAAATTTGCTGTCCCCTCAAAATAAATCAATATACAGCCATTAATGTCTAAACTGCAACAAAAGTGAGTACACCCCTAAGTGGAAATGTCCAAATTGGGCCCAAAGTGTCAATATTTTGTGTGGCCACCATTATTTTCCAGCACTGCCTTAACCCTCTTGGGCATGGAGTTCACCAGAGCTTCACAGGTTGCCACTGGAGTCCTCTTCCACTCCATGATGACAACACAGAGCTGGTGGATGTTAGAGACCTTGCGCTCCCCCACGTTAGGGTTTAGGTCTGGAGACATGCTTGGCCAGTCCATCACCTTTACCCTCAGCTTCTTTAGCAAGGCAGTGATCGTCTTGGAGGTGTGTTTGGGGTCGTTATGTTGGAATACTGCCCTGCGGCCCAGTCTCCAAAGGGAGGGGATCATGCTCTGCTTCAGCATGTCATAGTACATGTTGGCATTCATGGTTCCCTCTATGAACTGTAGCTCCCCATAGCCGGCAGCACTCATGCAGGCCCGGACCATGACACTCCCACCATGCTTAACTGTAGGCAAGATGCACTTGTCTTTGTACTCCTCACCTGGTTGCTGCCACACACGCTTGACACCATCTGAACCAAATAAGTTTATCTTGGTCTCATCGGACCACAGGTCATGGTTCCAGTAATCCATGTCCTTAGTCTGCTTGTCTTTTAGCAAACTGTATGCGGGCTTTCTTGTGCATCATCTTTAGTAGAGGCTTCCTTCTGGGACGACAGCCATGCAGACCAATTTGATGCAGTGTGCGGCGTATGGTCTGAGCACTGACAGGCTGACCCCCCACTCCTTCAACCTCTGCAGCAATGCTGGCAGCACTCATATGTCTATTTCCCAAAGACACCCTCCGGATATGACGCTGAGCATGTGCACTCAACTTTGGTCGACCATGGCGAGGCCTGTTCTGAGTGGAACCTGTCCTGTAAAACCGCTGTATGGTCTTGCCCACCATGCTGCAGCTCAGTTTCAGGGCAATCTTCTTATAGCGTAGGTCATCTTTATGTAGAGCAACAATTCTTTTTTCAGATCCTCAGAGTTTTTGCCATGAGATGCCATGTTGAACTTCCAGTGACCAGTATGAGTGTGAGAAGGGTAAATGGCTAATTGGGCCCAATTTGGACATTTTCACTTAGGGGTGTACTTTTGTTGCCAACAGTTTAGACATTAATGGCTGTGTATTGAGTTATTTTGAGGGGACAGCAAATTTACACTGTTATACAGGCTGTACACTCACAACTTTTACATTGTAGCAGAGTGTCATTTCTTCAGTGTTGTCACATGAAAAGATATAATATTTACAAAAATGTGAGGGGTGTACTGACCTTTTGTGAGATACTGTATAAATGTGTGTGTGTGTGTGATATATATATATATATATATATATATATATATATATATATATATATATATATATATATATATATATATATATATATATATATATATATATATATATATATAATATATAATAATTACACACACTACTCACAAGTTAAGGATATTCGGCTTTCGGGTGAAATTTTAAGGATGCCATGCCTCAGCAGACAATAAGTCGACTCGTGAACAGCATGAGACGTCGTTGTCAAGCTGTAATTGATGGTCAAGGGCACATGACAAATTATTGAGACATTGACATTTTTTGTTGTGGTATACCCACCACTGTTGTTGGCTTTTGTTTCAAAAATTGTTTGAGATGAGGAAATCACCATTGCATGCTTCTACTTAAATGCCTAACTTTCATGATATAATATCACTGTAGCGTGAACTTTTTACATTTTCCTTAAATTCACCCAAAAGCCAAATATCCTTAACTTTTTGTGATTAGTGTGTGGGTCTCTCTCTCGCTCTCTCTCATATATATATATATATATATATATATATATATATAATATACATACACACTTAACTATTTTTAATTATTTATAGGAAACACTGTGGGAACTTATTAATTTGCCTAAAGAAGCTGTCAGTTCATACAACCTACAAGGTGTGTCAGATGCACAATCATCTATGGCCTGAAAACAAGGCTAGCATTAAAAGTTAATAGATTATGCTTTTAAGTTTTGTGTATGTGGACATGCCATTTGCTGTTTTTTTTGTTGTTTTTTTGAGTAAAACTTTCCTTTTCTTTTTAGAATGTGGTGATCAGAAGATCTTGAGCATTCACATGTCACTTCCTGTGTCTCATGGAAAGATAACTGGAAAAAGAGTGCAGATTACCTTTCACTGTAGGCATGACATTCAAACTGCTTTGAACAAAGTCTATGCTGGAGGAGATGAATTACAGCTGATGGAGGCCACAAAGGTTTGTTTTTTTTTTTTGTACATATGGACATAAAACTTCAGCAATATTTGACTGCCTGACTTGAGGCTGCATAATTTAGTAGTGAGAGATACAGTTGTGAGATTAGGGTGAGGGTAGGGTTTATTTCCATATACCTGAAACCGGAACAAGTGGCAGCTTTTGGTGTGGAGTCTGAGGCCCTCAGCAATGCTAAAGAGGACCAAAAATGAAATTGGTAATGTTTAAGTCCACTTAAACTGCAAATACCAAAATAGTTTAGTTCATTCAAAATACACTGAGAAACCACCCTTAGATCCCTAATGACCATAACCGTGGCAAGGAAGATGACATGAGGAGGAATCCTTGAGAGGAGCTAGATTCTAAGGGCAGTCCATCATCTTCAGAGTGACACTGGATAGTAGGATTGAGTTGTTACTGTTCGACAGCTGTAGTCTCCTCTGAAAGCACTGGCAGAGCAAGGGCGTTGTTTTGTTTTTGCTGTCATTTGCATGTCTCTTTGCAGACATTTTTTTGGTTAAAAAGGCAGTCTGTAACAAACATGTCTGATCTGTCAATGTCACATTCTGCAAAAAGCACAATTCTAACTTTTTTTTTTTTTTTTTTTTTTTTTGTATATTTACTAATTATACAATAGCTTTGTCCATACATGAAAAATATCAAAATTAAGATATTTCCTACATCCTATCCAAATGTATCTTTAGGCTATTTGTGTGGTACCATCCATAGCAATCCTTGCCAGTAATTAGTGGCAGGATGAGGGAGAATATTATAGCTGTGCATTGTCCTATAATGGTTTGAGAGGATTTAGATTGTGAACAAGCAAGGACTTAAAAGGAACTAAAAGTGATAGCCAGAAGGTAACAAACATGAAGACTCTTTCATAATTGAAGTTGTCTTTCTTTAATTATCCACCAAAATGTATTGTACAGTATGAAATACCAATTGTATAAACAGTGTATGTGCAATGTATTTGCAGCATGCTGCATTTAGTCGGGAAGACTCAGGTGTGTGAAACTACATATGTCCCAAAATATATCTAACTTATTTTTTTTTAAAGAACTTTGTTCATATCTCTATGTGAAATCGTTTCTCTTTCAGGAATTCCAACTACTCCAATTGAAATAAAAAATTCATTCACCAGGTATGTTTCAACGAGTGGAGAAGTTATTTTGAATTCTGCTGATAGAAGAAAGAAATGCAGCATTTTCTATAAGAACTATAATTCTAGGTTGTTCTTGTTTATTTTTCTGTAAATGTTATTCACACACTGATGTTCCAGTCTAATAAGTGTTGCAGTTCTTTTCCCATTAAAATATTATATGGATGGATTAAAATGCTTAACAGTTTTTTTTTTTGTTTGTTTGTTTGTTTTTTTTTGTTTTTTTTACAAGAAATGTTTTAATTTTTGCCAACAAATTGGTATACATATTTTTTTTTTTCCCTTTTAGCCCTTCCTTGACCGAGACTACAGAAAGAGCTCAAGTAAGTATTGATCTTGATTGGCAATATGATTTGAGAACTTTTTAATTTTTTACATTTTATCTTTTTCCCAGGGTTCTTTTACTGTTCGAAGTGGGCCTAGGAAATTGCCATCAAACAAGTGAATAAAATCTTTCATATTTATTACTTTATAAGAATGAATATAAATTTCTTCATGCTTGCCCAGAAATTTTGCACAGTACTGTGTGTGTGTATGTATATGTATATATATGTGTATGTGTATATATATATATATGTATGTATGTATGTATGTATGTATGTATGTATGTATAAAAATAAAATAATAAATAATAATTTTTGCTATGTGCAGATGTAGGTCATTCCCAACAGAAGACAAATATGCTCTAATAAATGATTCAGACACAGAGGTATGTAACTTTGCATTCATGTGTGTTAATCACAACATACATAAACATTACAGCTAAGTTATTAAATACACACAGCTGGACACAACAAAATATTAAAAAAAACTTTTTAAATTAAATAATCATAACTAATAAATCAACAGACAATCATTGAGAACATCATTTATTTAAAGAGGCTTGTGTGCATCCAGATGAAACTCAAAAGGCCTATACAGGACATGATTCAGAGGTCATGTGCAAAATTTGGCATTTGGTCAAATATGGGGCCAGAGTTAAGGATAGATAAGTGTTTCTCAGAAACCATAAGTCTGATTGTGTTGAAAGACTTATTATGCCAATCTATAATGGGAATTTTGATGATAACTAAATGTCATAAAAAACGTGGCCAATATTGGCCAATCAAATTTCAGCAGGCATTTGACGGTTAATATTGACCAATTATCACCAAGGTTGAATGGTTAAGTTTAGTTAAGTTAGTAGCTGGTTAAGTGTGAACCAGCTACTTTCTGATGCAGTCTCAAATTGTTCATGTGCTGTTCATGTTTTTGCTCACAAAAACAAGCTTATATCTTGGGAGGTTCTCAACCCACATCAATTTGCCTTTTGAATTATTTTGACCCAATTACATGTTTTGTGAACTAATCCTACAACTTTAAAAATACAAAAAATATACTCAACTGGAGGGTTATGTTTGCTTAGACCACATGTAATAGTAGTTTATTTTTATTATTACTATTATTATTATTAGCATCTTAGCTACAGTCAAATAATCAGACTTAAATTAATTTCTGCAGACATATTTTGTGGAAAACAATGGGAATATTTAAATATAGATGTGTACCTATGATTTACAGAACCCTTTCTGTGTTCTGTTCTGTTGCACAGGTGGCACAAGCTAAAAACATTGTCTTCAATGAGTCTGTCTCCTCTAATGGGTAAAAAAGATCATCTTGCACTCAACTTTAAACAAAACATTTCAGTTTAGAGTCTGTATATACTTTGATTTCCTCAATGTTTGCCCCCCCCCTTTTTTTTAAACCTGAGTTCAATAATACTGACCTTGCCTTTTTTCCCCCCTTCTTAAGGTCTGCCAGTTCTGTTAAGTCATTTCCATCTGCAAAATCTACACAAAAGGTTATTAAAATGTCTGTTGTAGTTTTCTTAAAGGTAAACAATTTTTTTTATACTTTTAATATAAACTTATGTATTTTATTTTTTAACAGAGGAAAATTAGGATGTTTCACTCTGAAAGTGACAGCTATGTGTCACCTGGTGAGAGACCTTTGCTCAGACACAAACCTCAATGTTACTACAACAGGAAAAAAACACAGCTGAAAAGCAAACTTAAAGGTACATGTCAATCCAAAGCATTCAATCCATCTATGAGCTGGCACTCCTTTCCAATAGGTAGAATAGTGTCTATTTTTTTTTAGTCCATAAATAGCTCAAGCAGCTTAAATTTTCTCTTACAGTTCTTCCACTTTCCTCACCAAGTAGCAATGAAGAGAAGTACTTTAAGGTAACATTCTTCTTTATTACTGAGATAGATACAACTTTACTGTCATTGCAAATTACAGGTACATAGCAATGAAATGCCGTTTAGCATCTACCAGAAGTGCAAATAGTAGAAATTGTACAAATTTACATATTTATCTGCACTTGTTCATTTGCACATCAGTGAATAAGGCTATGTCAGAATGTGTATAGAGAAGTATGTGCAAGTTGTATTTGCAGCTGATAGTGTTTTTTTTTATTTATATATATATATATATATATATATATATATATATATATATATATATATATATATATGTGCAAAAATGTGCATTATGTATAACAGTAACACCATAGTGTGTTTGTGTGTGTGTATATATATATGTGTATGTATGTATGTGTATATATATATGTATATATATGTATATGTAGATGTATATGTATATGTATATATATATATATATATATATATATATATATATAATGTGTACATATATGTACAATATGCACATTATGCACATTATATTATACAGAGAAAATATTAATGTACAGGGTGAAGCAGAACTGCAAGGTGTTGCAGTGTAGTGAGACATGAGTGCCCTAGCGGTGTAGTGCAGAGTTCAGAAGATGGCTGTGGGGAAAAAACTGGCCCTGAACCTGCTGGTTCTGGTGCGAATGGACCTGTATCTCCTCCTGGATGGAAGGAGGCAGAACAGTTTATGACTCGGGTTGGAGAAGTCCTTGATGATTTTGTGTGCTCTGCGCAGACATCTACTGTGGTGAAGAGACTCAATGGCAGGTAGTTGGGTGAACAGGGAGTAGAGCAGTGGGCTCAGCACACAGCCTTGTGGGACACTGGTGTCCAGTATGAGGATTGAGGATATGTGACACTCAACCTTACAGACTGAGGTCTATGTGTTAGGAAGTCCATAATCCAACTGCATATGGATGTGCAGATACCCAGGTCACTAAGCTTAGCGATCAGTTTACTGGGGACGACTGTATTAAAGCACAGCTGAAGAACATCCGGATGTATGTATTGTTATTGTCCAGGTGAGTGAGAGATGAATAGTAGTGGAAATGGCATCCTTTGAGGAACTATAACTTATTGGTCAATTTAAACAATTACTGTATTCTTTGATCTCATGTTATGAATGTAAACTCAGGAATTGTCTCCAAGGTTGTCTCATAGAAACCAGCCAGTATTTATAAACAGCATTTGCAAAAAATAGGAGTATATGATAACATAACTATGTATGTATATTAATTCTGACTGTTGAAAGGAATCAACCCCTAAACACAGACTGGAGAGAGAGGGGGGTCAAGAAATTCAAGGGAAGCAGAAACTGGATCTTTCCCACCAGACCAAGGAGTCTGTTCTGGATTCAAGTAAGTCACAATGAGTTAAATTTAGACAAACTGTATTTTTATTCAGTTGATGCATTTATGTTCTACGCAGATGGACATGTTGTAAAATGTGTTTCACAGAAAGGGCAGGGACATGCACTTTGAACCAAGATTCATTGGTGTATGACTGACAGAATATACAGTTGTTTGATTTTCTGGCACTGCATCATATTTGTCATATTGTTGATGGCCTCATTCTGGTTGAACAGGCCATAGTAACATCCCACAGTGACATTAATGATGGCCTCTATACATGCACCTGTGAACCCATCCTAATCTAGGAGATACTGAAGAGTGTGATTAAATAATGCTGTTTAAGGAAAGGTTACCCACTGGTTAACATGAATGCACATACATTTATTGCTGTTGTACAAGTACACCAAGATTCATTATGCAGTTCCCCATCAAGCTATGTTGCATAAGAAAGGAATACAATACAATCATAAGGTGAGTCAGATTTGTGCAATGTTACCAACATGGCATGGTCTTGTATATCAGTATTGTGAGTGGAACACCATCACAGAGTATTTATGTACTTGACTGAGCATGAATAATTAAGTATGTCAGTTTGCATGTGTGGGTACTTGGGAACTGGTGTCCAGTTCAGAAGATTGGTGGTGATGAAGTGGAAGCTGTTCCTTAGTCTGGCAACATGGCCATTGATATACATCGGTAGCAGCAGACCAGAGACGTGAAGATAGTTGTCTGTTTAATTCCAGGAGATGGTTGCTCTAGATTGTCTAGATGGAAATGATTTCACAAGCATACTTGGAGTCAAGATGTTCTTTCATTGAATGCAGTTTGATGCACTAGACTTTATCCTGGGTAGCACTAAGAGGAATTTCACTGGATATTTTTGAAGCAGTGACAGGGAGATTAGCTGATTATCCTGGATCAGTTCCAGGCTGGCCTCCGCCTGAAAAATCATGGGCGGTTAGAATCTTTGCAACAGTAGGCCTTGTTGGCCCAATACAGACAATGCTTGGGTGAAGTTGAGGATCATACCCAGTGCAGCTTATACTAGAGGCTGACTGACTGACCTCATCGGCTCAGCAATGTCAAAAGCCTACTTAAGTGGCTTTGCTAGTTCAGCCAAAACCAAAGGTTGACGGGGTTACTTCACCAGACCAACCAATACCAGAGGCTGATATGGGTGGCCTCTACACACAAGGTCGTGACAGAAGCTGACCAGGCAGCCTCCTAAGAGATGTCCAAGTTAGAGGATAACCAGGCAGTCTGCAAGCCGTGCTCGAGGCTGACATGGCGTTTGAGCCATTAAGTCCGCTCTGGACTGTGTGTATTGTGGCAATATCATGACCCTTCCTCCCTACCCCAAAGTGACTTTGGCCCATGGCTTACCCCAGTTTTGGAACCCACTGGTTGTAGAGTTGCATTTGCATTTTCACTGACATAATGTAATGACTCAGTGGGATAAGGAAAGCAGCCATTGTAAGACCTGAAAAAAAAAATTTCTTAGTGCCAGGTGGTATAAAGTGTTCTGCTGCAATTATTTAGTTTGCTTTACTTTTAGAATTTACCTGTTCTCACATTTGACCATTTTTAAAACTTAGGACAAAAAATAACTTTTAAGGCATAAACTAATAAGCATCAGATGTATTGGATTTTTTGTTTAGTTTTAAGGACATACAAATTTTGCATCCAGCTGTACTAGATCAGACTTTCTGTTATAAAAGCTTCATAAAACTTGATTTGAAAAAAAAATGAGAATGTACAGTGGATTCATGCAGATTTGTTTACCAATTTCTTTCTCTCTTCTTCCCTAATGCACTGATTCAAGACCTTATTAAGAATCCTTTTCAAACAGAAGTGAATTTGACTTGTGATGTTGGAGGTGAGGACCAGCTCTCATTCTCTACACTCAAACCCAGGAAACTAATAATTTCCCCCTCACTGGAGAGTGCAAATGGTGCAAACCCTTAGTTGTCCCTTTTTAAACCCTGTTAAAGTGCCAGTCTGTCTATTTGATTAAAGTCACTAGGGGAGACCAGTTACAAAATCATTTTTTATTCCATAATGTTTCTGATTTTCAATATGCAATAAAATTCCTATGGATTACTTCGTCAAACTGGCAAGATATCAGATAAATTAGACCAGACTCAGTTATTAGCCTGAGGAACATTTTATTGTAGTGAGAAATAGAAAAATAAATTTAGGTATCTTGAAAGGTGTGTGTGAGAGAGAGAACAAACGGACACAATTTTCCTGAGAGTTGCCAACAGTTCCAAATTGTCCTCAGAAGAACGTTACTGTTCATTGATTGGGCACAATGTTGTGCGTGTGTGTTCATGTAGAAGCAATAACCCATGCATTGATGGAAGAAGATGAATCTGAGGCAGAGTTGAGTTCTGGAGTCATGGCTGCCTTTGATTCCTTTAAAGCTCAGTTAATAGAACATTTCTATGTAAGTAATCATTCTTGGAAAGTGCTTGTGTATACAAAAGTAAGAGAAAAGTCAGTAGACATAATTAAATGGATCCTATTTTATTTACAGTCCAGGTATAAGAAGACTGAAACAAAGTCACTGAAATCTTTGACTGACTGCCAGAAAACTGTATCCTCTTTGCTAAAAACAGTGCATGATCAAAGGTAAATGGCTATTTATAGTATAAAGTCCCCTCCAAACGTATTGGAATGACAAAGCCAATTCATCTGTTTTATGCTGTATACCAAAGACATCTGGGTTTAAGGTCAGTAGGAGGGTAGGGTAGAGGAGAGGAGGTCGAGGGGAGTCATCGATTGCTGCTGTTTTCCTTGGCTGACCTGTTCGATGTCTGGATATTAGTAGTCTAGTGGTTTCTTTTTCAGGACACCCCAAAATGTTGTATTGGCTATGCCAGTTCTTGTGCAATCACTCTGATCAATTTCCCCTTTTTTCTCAGCTTCAGAATGTCTTGGTTTACCTACAAAAGGCAGTTTTCTGGTCTTCACTTTTGGCTTATCCTTTTCAAAAACAAGTGCAGTCTTCAATGATGAAAACAAGGTTTCCAACCAAGCATATACCTTCAGAGCTGTTAATTGTTTAAAGCAGTCAAATCTAACAGGGCACACCTGGGCAATAAGAAACACCTCTTGCACCTGAAATGTGTAAGGTGGCATATTCAATTTTTTTAAATACATACAAGTATTAGGGAATGAATTTGAAATTTTGATTGATCTGATTCTAAAGTCTCATTTATCTTTTGATCTCAAAGCCAGATGTCTTTAGTGTATAGCAAAAACAAAAGAATTGGCCTCGTCATTCCATAATTTTTGTGGGACTGAATTAAAAGAAAGTATAATATATCATGATATAAATCTTGTATTTCTGAATAAATGATTGCAGCTATTTTGCACCCACATTTGCATATTAAAATTAATGAACATTGTTTCAGTGACGTTATGAATGACGTTTTAACTTATTGACCATGTTTCACTCAATGCTCTGTTTTTCTCTATGAAGGCTTGTTCATTTGGAATGCTTCCAGAATGCTGTGGTGCAGCAGCTGGGTCAACTGGAGCAGAACTGTCTTTCCCTAAAGAACATTGAGACAGAAACTGTGGTCTGTTTCCTTCCTCACTCATAATTGCTTTTTCCTTTCTACCACACACATTTTCCTTCTAATGTTATCTTCCACATGTTAAATAGGTACTACCACATAGGCAGGCATTTACAGAAGTACAAGCAGAATGTTATTTTCATAAGTCATCCAACTGCAAAATTTATATCCTTCCAGTGTGTAGTCTCCAATGAAATTATTGGAGCAGCAAGGCCAATTCTTTTGTTTTTGCTCTAAACTGAAGACATTTGGGTTTGAGATGGAAAGATGAATGTGATGGATCTGCATTTTAGAACATAGAACCTTTTGGTGGCAGACCACAAAATTTTAAAGAGAGAAAAAGGAACCGATCATATACAAAGTCTTAAAGTCATTATGCATAAATGTAATTTTAAACTTTATCTATATATTTCTATTTCTGTGATGCTGCTTTGAAACAGTGTCCATGGTTAAAAGTGCTATACAAATCAAATTGAATTAAAGTAAAAAACAGGTTATTTGGTTGCAACCTTTCTTTCTCCAAACATAAGCTGAATTATTTCCAGAGTTCTGTTGGTTTCATCTGATTAGAGTATATTGTTCCAGAATAAGTCTGAATACATTTAGCAAAGGTTCAGTTCATTGCTTTTTTGTGAAACATTGTTTCTATTGCATTCAGGTTGGATGTAAATACATTTTAAATAATGTTAAATATCTTTTGTCAGAAAGTATGTGATCCTTTGCTTGCAATAACTGTTGTGACCCCCGTAAGCAGCAATAATTGTTCACTAAACATTTACAGTAACTGGTGCTCAATATTGCACAAGGAATTGCTTAATCTCAATTATGTTGGTGGGCTTCCTTGCATAAACTGCTCTTTTTTAGTTTCTTCCATAAAATTATTGTTATGGATTATATGAAAATTATTGGATTATGGTATGGACCTTGACTAGGCCATTCCAAAATATTACATTTCTTTTGCTTCTCTTTAGACTTGCTTGTGTGCTGAGGTCCATTGTCTTGCTGAATTAAAATTAAGCTTCACTTTACAGAAAGATACTACAACATAATCCTATAGAATTTAGTGCATCATCCAGAATTCATAGATTTTGTCTTAGCCATGTAGTCTTTAGCAAACTTCAGACAGGTAGCAATGTTTTTGGAGAGCAGCACATACCTGCCCAAAACATTCTAGATGTACATAATTGGCTCATCTCTTATTATATATTATATCTTAAAATATATATATAATTATCTTATGATGATGATGATGATGATGATTATGATTATTATATCACTGTTTTTGAGTGATAACAATTTTATGGAGTTTCTGTGTATATAGATGACGATTAATATATCTCAAGTCTAAAATATATTAGGGTATCCCATGCAGTACATGTATTATGTCTGTATTAGTGGAAAGACAAGGGCCATGCAGTGGACTGGTGGTTAGCACAGGTCGCACAGAAATTTCTTTATAAAATACCCTAATAATTACAGTTTTTGTTTTGAGAAGTCAGTAGTGTAAATAAAGAATAATTTATGAACTCACATTTCATACAACTTGCATTGACAAAAGAGCTCTATGTTACAGAAACTAGTCCAAAAAAAGCCTAAAAAAATATAAAAGTGATTTGAGTAATAATAACTCGAATAACAGCCAGAAAGTATAACAAAGAAAAGTCCAACTATTTTAGCAGACTATTGTATCTGTTGACCCTGCTCAAATGTATAGGTAGGTGCAAAAACTGAGGTATTTTGGAGGTGTTTTGTTTATTGGATTGTGGGAAGTTGTTCTAAAATCTAGGGACTTGGACAGCAAATGCCAATTCACTTTTAATTTTAATTGTGACCTTGGCCAAGATTTTGTGAGGTAAAACCTCAGACCTTTGTGCATTCAAAGGCAGAAATGAAGTGAAGTGAGGACTGGGGAAATGTGCTCACTCTCTTTGTGCTTCTGTGCAGTCTGGCAGCAGCATTCTACACTTTGATCCTAATGTATAGTGGGTTGCAATAAGCAATACAGATTAAATGAATTGATTGAAGGTTTGAAATGCCAATCATTTTGTTGTGATTTTTGTAGCTGACCTCAGTCAGTTTTCAGTGTACAGCACTGTAATCCAAGATGCACTGCATGATATAGCCTTTGTCTAATATTAGAAAGAGAAATGATCTTGCAATGAAATTCTAGTCATTGAAGTGTTGATGGGTGGTAGGAACAGATTAAAAAATACTTCATAGATGACGTACTATATTATGTATATATATTTTGTTCCTCTGTATTATGTAGCAGCTTTTGAAGTAGTTATATAACAAATGTAAGTCACTGATGTACACCATGTGGGATGCAAGTGACAACATATTTGAGTTTCAGTTTTGCTGTTTCTTTTCTTGTCTTTTTCCAGGGTTTTTGGAAGTCTGTATCTGATGCAGTGAGCGCATTCTGTAATAAACAGCAAAAGAGGTAGTATAAAATATTGCATGATTGTCATAAATCTTAAGCCTATATACTGCTTTTCATTTGTATTTTTTTGTTTGTTTCTGTTCCTTTTAGGTTGGATTCTCTAGAGTTTCTAAGAGAGGAAGTCCAAACCCACCAGAGCCAAGCAGAGCAAAGGGAAGCAATGCCTAACGTGGTAGGCATCGTCTAATGTCTACAAATATTCCATAAGGTTTTGCCCCTGCATGTAGGTGGTATGCCATCTCAAGACCTTTAGAGCCATGGGCATTATAGGAAGAGCGTAGAACCAGTGTATTTGACATTGTGTATGGGAATATTTATATATTGCACTTTTTCAGTCCACTGCAGTAGCAGTTGCAGAGACCGAAGACAGGGAATGAAAATTTTATACAACACCTACAGATTCCAGTTAAAAACTACGCATGAATACTTCGAGCATTGCTTCAGTGAAATATGTAATTTGAATGATTTGTATTCAAATGTATTATGCTTCAATTAATTTATATTTACATGAAAAACAATTTGTTTAAATATTATATAATGTGTGGAAAAAAGCTAAGTGACATTTACGATGCCTAGTGATTGGGGGGGGGCTTCTTTCTATGTTTTGGATCCCTTTAATTTGGAAAAAAAAAAAAAAAAGGTAAAGAACCTTATACACATTAAAAGTGTGGTAATTAGACATTTGTGCATTGCCTATGCATTTTTTTTTTTTAACATTCACTCTAATAACTTAATTTGAGTTTGAGTGTAATTGCAGAAGAGAAATGCCCCATTAACATATTTCTACCACACCATATCTCTATATTTATCTACTATATTTTATCTTCTGAATAGTGAAAACCTGAATATCCATGATTTGTGACTAGTGACTTTGCATCAAATCTGGTAAAATGATGCCCCTGTCTCAGAGCCTGTCATCTGGTGAAATATATAAATATCTCTTTTATAAGAATTTGTATTAGGAGTGAACCCAAAATCCTGAAGGGCTATACATTAAATTTTGAAAAATACATGAAATTATTGATTTGACACATACTAGTTTATTTTTGAAGATTAGAGAATCTCAGATTTGAACCTTTCTGATTTTATCTAAAGATCAAGAGATTACATGATTACTCCAACATTTTTAATTAAATGCATACCCAAATAATTTTGCGTAAGATGTTGCATTTAGGCCAAAAAATGGCCAGGTCATCATTTGCCCTGTATATACAAAAAGGAGTTGGTCTTGGGTCTGTATGAAATGAAAGGATCACACTAAATAGTGTATTAATAGTATGCTCTTTTTTTTTTTAAACCATTGTCATTAGGCGTTTGAAAATATACTGCTAGTGGGCTCTACCATGAAATTGAAATCTTATACTCTTAATATTCTCTTATTAATAAAATATATTATTTATTCTATATTTTTATATATATATATATATATATATATATATATATTTTTTTTATATATATATATATATATAGAGAGAGAGAGAGAGAACAAAATATTCTTTTCTACAAATAATTTTATAATTATGCTAGGAGCACTGAATTAAAAAAAAAACTGTCATTTTGATTTATTCTGCAAGGCACTGTGTTTTTAGGAATGTCCACACAATGGCCACCCAGTCAACTCATGTTGCTGTAGTCCAAAAGAACTCTCTAGTTCTGTTAAGATTTGTTAGGGAGCCCTCAGTAATATAATTTTACACATCTACTCGGATATAAAAATCTAACACCCAGGCAGAAATAACACAAACGTAGGAGCTTATTTTTCCAATGTGAAGCAACGTCTGCACAGAAAATAGGTGAATGCGAACAAGACTAAAATTATCAGACAATTATCAAACTTCAGCCTGTAATTTTCTCAGATGATGACAGATCGAAATGCCAATGTGGCCAATCCGGAAAAGAATAGTCACAGAGGAGCATCTGTAAAACAGGAAATTACGCCAGAACCCCATGTAAATTTAATCCCATCTATATAGAACTTTTGTCCACTGATTTAATTCCCTATATTATTGTGGTGAAGAGCCAAATATTACAGTGAGGGATCCCCTGCTGATTTTGTACGTTTGCCCACTGACAAAGAAATGATCAGTCTATAATTTTAATAGTAGGTTTAGTTGAAAAGTGAGTCAGAATAACAAAAGAAATCCTGAAAAACGCATTTCAAAAAGTTACACATTGATTTGCATTTTGTTGAGTGCAATAAGTATTTGACCCCTTTGCAAAACATGATTTAGTACTTGGTGGCAAAACCCTTTTTGGCAGAGGTCAGATTTTTCTTGTAGTTGTCCACCAGGTTTGCACACATCTCAGGAGGGATTTTGTCCAACTCCTCTTTGCAGATCTGTATATCCATCGTCCCTTTCATGTGATGCAGTTGTCCTGTGACCTGGGATGGTGTTCTTGGGGTCATAGGCAGCATTCCTCCTCCTCCTCCAAACACAGCAAGTTGAGTTGATTTGGTCTCATCTGACCAACACTTTCACCCAGTTCTTCTCTGAATCATTCAGATGTTCATTGGCAAACTTCAGACGGGCCTGTACATGTGCTTTCTCGAGCAGGGGGACCTTGTGGGCTCTGCAGGATTTCAGTCCTTTACACCGTAGTGTGTTACCAATTGTTTTCTTGGTGACTATGGTCCTATCTCCCTTGAGATCACTGACGAGCTCTTCCCGTGTAGTTCTGGGCTGATTCCTCACCGTTCTCATGATCATTGAAACTCCACGAGGTGAGATCTTACATAGAGCCCCAGACCGAGGTAGATTGACAGTTATTTTGTTATTCTTTCATTTGCGAATAATCGCACCAACTGTTGTCACCTTCTCACCAAGCTGCTTGGTGATGTAGCCCATTCCAGCAGTGTGTAGGTCTACAATCTTATCCCTGACATCCTTAGACAGCTCTTTGGTCTTGGCCATGGTGGAGAGTTTTGTATCTGATTGCTTCTGTGGACAGGTGTCTTTTATACAGGCAACAAGCTGAGATTAGGAGCACTACCTTTTAAGCTCCTAATCTCAGCTTGTTACCTATATAAAAGACACTTGGGAGCCAGAAATCTTGCTGATTGATAGGGGATGAAATACTTATTTCACTCATTAAAATGCAAATCAATTTATAACTTTCTTGAAATGCATTTTTCTAAAATTTTTTGTTACTCTCTCACTGTGTTAAAATAAACCTACAATTAAAATGATAGACTGATCATTTTTTTGTCAGTGGGCAAACATAAAATCAGCAGGGGATCAAAATTTTTTTCCCTCAATGTATAATGACAGTGATGTGTAAATTTTCTAAGTCCATGATTGTCAGTGTGGGACAAAGTATGAATGAAACTAATCTTGACTTTATATAACAATTAGTTTCATGTGATGACTGATGATGTGATTAAAATGTGTAATTTTTGATTATGGAATCTCCTGGCTCTCAGGAAAATATTGACATTATTTTCAAATGCTCAAGATACTGAGTGTGCCACTTCCATACATGGCTACAGTACAACACTAAAATCATAACATTCAAGTTTTCAGAGGAACAAAGAAAGCCAAAATACAAAGGTTAATAACTACTCTATATAAAAAGCACAACTACATTATTACATATGAGGATTATTCCTGGTATTAGGTTAGCTAACATGAAAGATGGATTTTAAAGAATCAGTAATGATGTGTCATCACTGATGCTTATGTTTGGCTCCATTAACACAGGATGAGGTCCCGTTTATGTGGTTTCTCATCATCTCCTTAGCTTTGTCATCTCTAGCTGGCTTTTTTCTGTATGTCTGCAATGAAGTGAAATTAGAGTAAGGAATTAAGTAAAAGATGTAAGGCATTCAGGTTTGTTACATAAATGGAATGTTTGGAATTATTTACCATCCTTTTTGTTTTTGTATAGTCTCTACAGAGCATATTTTTATTATATAAATAGCATGTTGTATTGGTCATTGTTTCTTACCTGCATGTAAAAATTGATGAACAAGATAACAAGTGTAACCATGTAGCTGGACTGAAAGAACAGGCAGCCCAGAGGAAAACCACAGGGGAAAACCACTGCACTTAATGTGTGTGTTATAGTTAATATAAACTGAACCTGAAATGAAAACCAAGAGAAAGAGCAAGCAATGTTTAGCTCATATTCAGTTATATTTTCATTAAACTTGAATAAAAAAAAATTATAAGAATTGTTCTGGAAATATTAACTCCCATAAACTCTAAGCTACAAATGCAACACTCACTTAGACATGTTATTTTTTCTTCTGACTAAAGATATAAAAATATATGTAAAATATATGATGCCAGCACTCCATACAATATCAACATTTGAACAATATATTAACATTTCTGTTGGAAAAATATTGATCATTTACTCCAAGCATATTATACAGAAAATCTACCAATTTAAAGTACTTTAAATATTATCAGCTGACATGCTAGAAGTGATGCACAGCATTAAAAGGAAATGCCATGGCAAACAAAACTGAATTATAAGCCAGAATTTTTCCTCTGAGCAAAAATTCAGTCTGTAAATCAGATGAAGCAGTGGTTTATGGCTTACAGCTTTGCTCAGACACACCAGTCCATCAGGCCAGACCGAACACTTAATCGCAATCCCTACAATCGGAATCCCTCCCTTTATGGCATCCAAGAACATGGATGGCATTTCAAAGGGTACAGCTTTCCTCATTGCTGATCCGCCAGTGAAGGTTTGGGAACCAGGCATGGTATTATACGTCGCCCTGATTAGGAAGCTGTTCCTGGCATGTGGTATCTTCCATATTTCAGACCATAAGATTGACCTGGTTGTTGTACCCTCCCATGTAGCCCCTACTTGCTGCCTGGTCCACCTCCAGCTGAGATCTGTTTCCATCAACACAAAGGCACCATTTTGTTCTGCTATATAATAATTATTGTTATAATAAATTATTATAATAATTATCATTATTATTATCATTATCATTATTGGGGGCAAAGCACAGAAGGGTGTTAGGCACCTATTTTAATTGTTAGAATTTTTAATATCTTATATCTTCTTTTCTGGGAGTGTATGGCAGCCCATAGAACCCCTCAGTGGATTTTTATGAAATTTTGAATAGTACAAAGTATCCAGACATGAGATTTGTGGTCAATTCATCCATCTCTGTAGTGCTACCAACAGTCCATACTTCAAGGTACATTTTTGCTTAGAACTTTAGAACTGTTTCTGAGTTCATTTATTTTCTTTTTCTTTCTTTTTTTTCTGAATGCTTGGGTTATGGTGGTTTCCCATATTTGATTTTAGACCATTTGAAATTTGAAAAAAACCTACTAAACTGTTGATTCTATCACCATCAAATTTTCTATCATCTACAGAGGATTCTGATATTCAAATTTTGTTGGGCCAAATTAAGTGGCTACTGTTGTCCAATGAAATTCCATGGAGAAAACACCAAACAGGAGGTGAGCCATATGTCAGCAATCCTTGGTTGGAGTCATGCCAAATTTGGTGTACTTTATACTGGTTTGAACTTAATTCATTAAAATCCAATGCCTATAACTTTGGAAACAAAGCCGATGTTCCCTCAAATTCCTTATGTATTATCACAGTAAATTACTCTAGCTGCCATCCAAAGAATTCCCATGGTAAATTCACCAAAACACATTTAAACACCTAGACACTCGGTTGTCTGCCTAGTGGTCCTAACGCACTAGGTTCTTCTAGTAATTGTTAGCATTTTTTGCTATTAAACATTCTCCTCTGGGAGTCTTTGGCAGCCCATATAAGTACTTGGTGGATTTTTATGAAATTTGGCACATTGATAGAGGACAGTCCAATGTATCCAGTGTCCACTTTGCTTAGAACTTTCAAACCACTGTTCTAGATTTGTCATCTTTTTTCTGCTGAATCCTTCGGTCATCCTGATTCAAATCCATCCATCATATTGGATTTTCCTCCATTCATCTACAGAGGGTTCTGACCAAAAATTACTCAGATCATTATGCTGGGGCAATCAATCCGGCCACTGTCGTCAGATAAATTCACTTCAGCAGTGAGGCATGACCATAAAACATTGAACATCTTCATCCACTCATATGCTTTTATAAGAATAAGCTCCTCACTCGTCTGAGAAGGCATTCCAATAGATTTTGGAATGTGGTTATGTGGATTTGCCCATTCAGCCACAAGATGATTAGTTGCTCCACACATAACATTATGAGCACTGACAGGTGAAGTGAATAACACTGATGATCTCCTCATCATGGCACCTGTTAGTGGGTGGGATATATTATGCAGCAAGTGAACATTTTGTCCTCAAAGTTGATGTGTTAGAAGCAGGAAAAATGGGCAAGTGTAAGGATTTGAGCGAGTTTGACAAGGGACAAATTGTACTGGCTAGATGACTGGATCAGAGCATCTCCAAAAGTGCAGCTCTTGTGGGGTGTACCTGGTCTGAAGTGGTCAGTATCTATAAAAAAGTGGTCCAAGGAAGGAACAGTGGTGAACCGGTGACAGGGTCATGGGCAGCCAAAGCTCACTGATACACGTGGGGAGCAAAGGCTGGCCCGTGTGATCCAATCCAACAGACAAGCTACTGTTGCTAAAATTGCTGAAGAAGTTAATGCCTTTCTGATAGAAAGGTTTTAGAATACACAGTGCATTTCAGTTTGTTGCGTATGGGACTACATAGCCGCAAGCCAGTCAGGATGCCCATGCTGACCCCTGTGCACCGCCGAAAGCGCCAACAATGGGCATGTGAACATCAGAACTGGGCCACAGAGCAATGGAATAGGGTGGCCTGTTTTGATGTATAACATTTTCTTTTAAATCAGGTGGGTGTGCGTCACTTACCTAGGGAAAACATGGCACCAGGATGCACTATGGGAAGAAGGCAAGCCGGCGGAGGCAGTGTCATGCTTTGGACAATGTTCTGCTGTGAAATCTTAGGTCTTGCCATCCATGTAGATGTTACTTTGACATGTACCACCTACCTAAGCAATGTTGCAGTTCATGTCCACCCATTCCCTGATGGCTGTGGCTTCTTTCAGCAGGATAAAGTGCCATGCCACAAAGCAAAAATGGTTCAGGAATGATTTGATGGGCACAATAATGAGTTTGAGGTGTTGAGGGGTTAACTTGGGCTCCATATTCCCCAGATCACAGTCCAATCGAGCATCTGTGGGATGTGCTGGGCAAACAAGTCCAATCCATGGAGGCCCCACCTTGCAACTTGCAGGACTTAAAGGATCTGCTGCTAACATCTTGGTGCCAGATACCACAGTACACCTTCAGGGATCTAGTGGAGTCCATGCTTCGACAAGTCAGGGCTGTTTTGGCAGCAAAAGGGGGACCAACACAATAGTAGGCAGGTGGTCATAATGTTATGCCTGATTAGTGCATATAATGTATGCATACTGGGGTATGTGTGTGTATATGTATATGTGTGTGTGTATATATATATATATATATATATATATATATATATATATATATATATATATATATATATATATATAGCTATAGCTCTGGGGGGGGTATGAAAACACTGCAAAATAATCAGTTTCTTATGTTTTTTTCTTACAGGTGCATGTATTGGTGAGATGAACAGTTTTGTTTCATTTTTTGTGAACTGCTGACAATATTTCTCCTAAATTCAAAATATAACTATTGTTATTTAGATTGTATATTTAAAGGAAATGACAACACATCAAAATAACCCAAGATCATGCAGTATTTACAGAGCTTTAATAACTCAAATAAAACAAAGTGCAAATAATTAATATATATACAATATGCCTTGTTACCCTCAGAAAAGGGCATTGATAGTATTACATTACACAAATCGTGCATAAAGTATATGTGAATAATATTAGCTTGCATTATTGTACTGACCAGCTGGGCCTGTGTGAGATAGCGTTTCCACCACAAGTACTTGTGCATCGAGGGAATGGTAGACAACCCATAGTATGAATACATCAGCACATGGATAAAGCTATTCAGTGTGGGTCCAAAGAAACCTGCACAGAAACAATGCAGCACATCAACTAAGTCAATGTCATCTGGAAGACACATCCTTATTCTTAGAAATAATAAATTATAAATAAATAATAAATCCCCCAGACTGCAGTGAAAGTACAGTTTTCTTAGTCTCTTATGTTCTGTGTTTTCCCTGCTTAGTTACTGAGCCTTACATTGTTGTGTTCGCACTGTAGTTTGCGGCTGCATTCGTGTTGAGCTTGCCTTGACTTAGTCTAGTCCTTTGTTTTAGTATTTCTAGTTTTGGTTCTTTTCCTGACTTTTTTTTTGTAAGTTGTCTGCACATGCATAATAGAATTTTCTAATGAACTTTCTAATTATAGACCAATTTCTAATATATTCAATTTCAATACTTTCCAATCAGGTTTCTGCATACTGTATTCTGTATAATCACAGTGCCTGCCACTCCACAGGACATTAATAATTTGTAATAGCTACATGTAGAATGTCTCACTCCCCTTCGAGAGATTTAACTAATTTTGTTTTCAACCTGAGTACTTGAATACCCTTACCTACATACAGTTTCATTAATTCATTAAACAGATAATAAATACCAGTAGCAACTAAACCTCTTCTGCAATCAGTTCATACCTTAATACCTCATACCTAAATCCTTTAAACTATTGGTTATCCAATACTTGATAAAAAAAAAAACGACCTTGTCCCCTGTCAGCTGTCCAACTATAGGCCAATATTAAATCTCTTCTTTATCTCCAAGATCCTATAAAAGGCATTAAGCATGCCATACTTAAATCAGAATAAAATTCATTAAAGGTATCAGTCAGGATTTAGGCCTCATCATAGCACAGTGCAGAGACAGTGCAGGTTAAAGTAGTAAATGTCCTACTACAGGCCTCTGATCAGGGTTTTGTCTCATTGTTCGGTGTTGCCTTACTTTAGTGACGGTTTTGACATCATTGATCATAGTATTTTACTTTATAGGCTAGAAAATATTGGTGTTAAGGGAACAGCCCTCTCTGGCTCAGGTTTTATTTGACTGATCATGATCATTACCTCTCTCTGCATACTAAGGTTATTTTCAGTGTTCCACAATGTTCTGTTTTTAGGCCCATTGCTTTTCTCCTTATATGTTACCTATTGGGTCAATTTTTTGAATACATGGTATTAGCTTCCACTGTTATGCTGATGATACACAGTTATATGTTTCAGTGAAGCTAGATGAGAGGCACCAACATAAGATTGAAGAATGTATAATGAACTTCCTCCTGCTTAAGACCACATGCAGACAGAAGTAAGCTTTCTGATAACAGAGTAAATCTGAATGGACTTTCTGTGTCTTCATGTGCAGCTGGAAAAAACCTTGGTGTGATTATTGACTCCAGTCTTTAATTTAAAGCTTATGTATATATCACTATGGTAGCCTTCTTTTATCTCAGAAAAATTGCTAAGATAAGAAATATAATGGCACTACATGAAGCAGAATTATATTAGTTCTTACTTTTGTTACCTCTGGTTTGGATTATTGTAATGCTTCACTAATTTTGATTTGAAATTTTAAAATGCTACAACTGACCTATAAAGCACTGAATTGTCCCACAATTTATTTTGCACAGTTATAAGGGGGCACTGGGGGGGAGTCTTCCACTTAGTGTTCAGGACTCAATGTTTAAGTCAAGATTTACAATTGCACTGTCCAGTGTCACCTCAAGGTTTCTTCCTCAAGTTGTCTCAGGGACTTTTTCCTTTTGTCACCATTGCTTTAGGCTTGCTCATTAGGGATAAATGAAATTTTAAACTCTCATTTTTATTCTGAATTTTTATATTTCTGTAAAGCTGCTTTAAAACCATGTCCATTGTTAAAAGTCTTATAGAAATAAAACTAAATTGAATTGAATGTTGCAGCCACTTGTGCTTCTGTCTTAAAACATTACTTTGTATACTTACTCTGTCCACATGGGATCCAGTTGAGAACACACCACCAGATGTTAAACATGGAGGCATGGTGATACACGTGCAAGAAGGTAATCTGATTGTTCTTCTTTCTTAGTATGAAGAAGATGGTGTCGAGGAACTCGATTAGCTTAGAGAAGTAGTACCACCACAGCACTTTTGCTACCTGCCCAGACAAGAAAGTCATTGGGAACTGTACAAGATCAAATAATTTATTCTGAAGATATTCTTAATCTCCAAAGCAAATGTCATGAAACAGTGATGTCCAAAATATTAACACTTGATTAGCTAAATGGCATTAAAAAGTGATATGTAGTGTTTTCCCACTTACCCTGATGTCCCCCTCCCCTGCATCAAATAGCCCTTGGCATGTTAATTTGTACCCAGCCGACCAGGTTGCTGAAATAAGCTACCAAATTCATACACACACAGACACACACACACTCATTGTAGGGTCTCCACCAAGATATAAAACTCGCACAAATAAACCTTTTTTCACACATTGTCAGCCTTTTTACACTTAATTTCTTTCTCTACATACTGTCTTATTATTTGCCTTACTTCTACTTGCATTCTCATTATTTATTTTTCTTCAGTTCTTTGCTCTATCCCTTACCTCCACCAGCATGTAGAAAGAGAGTATGGTGACACCAAAGTTATACAATAACAATATATTCTTCAAAGAGTAAGGTATCTTGTTCCTCATATACTTTGGTCCCAGGTAGACTATCAGGATGTAGATGAAGGTGAGGACAAGAGTGGGTGTGCAGGAGTCCAGTAGCAGCCAACCTCGTACTCTTGGATCTACCATCAAACACATACTGATAAGATCATAGTGTAAAAATGTAAGTTTAGTATTTCATCATTTTCTGATTTACATCTAGGTATGTCAAACATGGCACCTAGCAGGCCACCCAGTTAGGTGAGCAAATGTATAGAAATAGATATATAAAAAATGTAAATGAATAGATTGTCTTAATTTAAATAGCAGTTAATATTTGGCTGTATATCCCTTGTATGCTTATAATATCTGCATCAGCCCACCAACCCACCTACACCATCAAACTTTGCATTTTGTGATTTTTTTTTTCCAGGCTTGTACTGCAACTTCTTCTACTTGTTTGTTTTAGGGATTTCTCCTTTTAGTCTCCTAGTCAGTAGATAAAATCTATGCCCAAGTGGGAATTGGCATTCCCAGTTTAAAACCTTTTTACTTTTTTGAAAGGATTTAGACTGACACACTTTCATATGATGAAGTCCTTTGTTGTTTAGGTAGTGTGCTTTGGGTCATTATTTTGCTGCATGATGAAGTTCCTCACAATTCAATTGGATGCATTTCTCTGAAAATTCATGTTTGTGTTTATCTGAAATCATTCTGCTGTTACTATGAAGAGTTACATCATCAATAAACATTAGTTAGCTCATTCCAAAAGCAGTCATGTAAGTCCAAGTCATGAAACTACCTACAACATGCTTGTCCAGTGAAGTGCTCTTGAAGTTTTTGCTATTTTTTCCTTGCCCAACCTGTTTGATGTCTGTGTCTTAGTATACCAGTGGTTTATGTCTTTAACATTATGTCTTTATGTCTGGTTTATGTTAAGTATTTACAGGGGAAACCCAGGTCCCCAACCAAAAGTACATATTCAGAGCTATTAATTGTCAATCAATCTAAACAATCAATCTTAATAGGGCACACATGGGCAACCAGAAACTCGTCAGTCACATGTTCCTTTGTTTTTGATGACTTGAAATAAGGTGCCATATTGTAAGTTGTTTAAAACTTAGATATTAATGTAAATATCAGAAAATTAAAGCTGAAACTTTGGTGTAATGTCTTATATTAATATTTTGCTCTCAAACTCAAATATCTTCATATTAGCAAAAAACAATAGAATTGGCCTTTCTGTTCCAATACTTTCAGAGGGTAATTACACCATTCTGATTAGAACAAGACACATTAGTCTAGCCATTATTATGTACAACACATTTCTTTGTACAATTATATATGCATGTTCAGTAACTAAATCAGAATTACAAAATAACAGATTTTAAACTACTTTTTCTGAGAAAGTAAGACGAGAATTGTTTACTGTTCATTATTACTGTGTCGGATTTGTTTTACATAGGCTCAACCTATTTGAGTTAGGGTTAGGTTCTATAATACTTTGAAACCAGCAAAGAATAGCCCCTTGTCTTATACTATAAATTAACACTCCAGTACACTAAGACCTTAGAGGCCTATAGCTGGAAGGTCAGATAGTTTGTAAGGCAGAGAAGGCAAGTCAAACCTGTTCAACACACACATACATGCATACATACACAAAAAAACATATATACACAGACAGAAAGCAAACTTGAACTTTACAAAAGTTGCAAGTCTCTTTCTGTTTAGCTGTTCTGAGATGACCCTCTCAAAGAGCTGGTGGTTCCGTCGTTCAACTCCTGACATAAACAGTAGAGTGGGTCCAGTGGGTCAATGAAGCTATGCACCTGGTGGTCCAGAACACCATCAGAGCCCCACAGTGACTGGAGAAGCCCAGTGGTCTTAGTGCCCAAGACAGACGGGTTGGTACACTTCTGTCTCATGGGCAGATGTGTCCCCAAATTGATAGACAGCAGTGACTTAACTCCTTAGCCTGAGTTATGTGGTGTGGGTATGTGGTGGCAGGGATGTGCTTGAGCATTGACTCTGGACAGAGAGAAGGCAGGCCAAGGGAAGTAACACATGATGATTCTCACCTGTGTCGTCTTGTGAGATTACTTAGTTGTATCTCTTTGTGCATAGCAAGACAGTGAGTCACTGAGTGGGTGGAACATGCAACACACACACAAATGGTGCACTTGATCTTGACAGAATGAGAGCTGCCAGTCTGTTTACTGTTTTGAATTTTGGTGATGTTTTTTGAAAATGCAGCAAAAGCACGGAGTGAATAAATACAAGCCAGAGCTCAGTTAACATTCCACCTGTCTTCTGAGTCTTTTTCCACACCCTCACACACCTGAGTTGGATTATAGGGATACTTCATTGTACAGTATTTCTTTCATTAGTGTTTACATTTCATTACATGTTTTTGTTTTTTCCCAGAGGCTATGTTAATTAATGGCCTGAAACCTTGGAGTTAACTGAAAGCTGTAGAGTGAACTGAGACACATTTGTATTCCTCTTGTGGTCTTTTTCTATTCAGCACTTGAGAAGGAAAGGGGGCACTTTTAGTGAGTATGAATATTAATTACTGTAAAAGCATGAGCTCAAATGTTAAATTACATTAGCACCCATTCAATAAGCTTGGCCCTCAATTTTCCCCAAGAATCACATGTGGCATTCCACCAGGATTTGTTTCATTAACATGGCTTAGACGGTTATATGAACTTTAACCCACTTAGCTTTGGCAGGACTTCCAAGTTACAGTTCCATTTCTGAATTTATACCAAATTTACAAGAAAAAACATCTACCTCTTTCTTGCATACATAATGGAATTGTAGTAGATGGGAATTTGTTGAATGTATGTAGTAAATGAGAAAATGTAAAGAAACAGTCACTAAAAGCTAAAAGGTTATTTAATGAGTGAGTATACAGAAATAAAAAAAATTAAAGAATGAAAAGAGATAAAAAATCACAAACCTCTCTCTCCAAATAGTTTATCCACTGCAGAATTTAACCATGTGTCAATGGCAATGAAATAGTTCTGAAATGCACAAAAAATTAAAAGAAATGTGTGGAAATGGCTGATACTGTAGTAATGGAATTGCTGGTATTGCTTTCCAAAAGAAAAAAAATCAGCAAAACTGAAAATGATAAGGAACACAAATGGTCTGTACATCAATGTGTCCTTTCTCATTTTACAGGTCACTGTCTGCTTCTTTCTGCCTCTTTGTGTGAATGTGTGTGTGTGTGTGTGAGAGTGTTTGTGAAAGAGAGGGAGAGAGTAACTCAATTTTCCTGTGAGTGGCCATTTTAAAACAGTGCCACATTGTCCTCCTAAGAACCTTACTGTTCTTTGATTGGGCACAATATAAGGTATATGGTGACAAAACGTGGGTATGGTGACTTGGTTGGAGCTCGGAAATCCCATTCAGTCCAAGGGGAGATCTGACAAAATCCAGAACCTTTGGAAAATCTGGTAGTTTTTGGTATATTACCAAATTTTAAAATGTTTTGTATATGTATATCTATGTTATGTCTGTCTTATCTAGAAAAATATGTATATAACTTCAGAGATTAAAAAAGGGTGTCACTATTCATTCTTTCATTAATTCATTCATCTTCAGCAACTGCTTTATCTTGGCCAGGGTCACATAAATCCAGAGCTTATCCCAGGCACAAGTCAGCAATACACACTGGATAAGACACCAGTGTATCAAAGGACACTATGCACACTCATTCACACTTAATAGGCAATGCTTTTGGGAGAAAACCAAAAAAAAAACTCACAGAAAGGATATGTGAAATAATGACTCTGGAGCTGTGAGGCAGCAATGACACCACTGCTACACCACTCCAAATGCTCTTCATATCTTCCACACACTTATGGAAATGCACCCAACAGCTGGCACCTTGCATGTTATATCTTGATCAATTAACCCATCAGTACATACATTTGATTTTATAACACTATACTGATAAAATGAAAATTGTATCAAAGAATCAAATCACATGATCCTCCCCCATCTCATCAGTTTTATAAGTGAATCATTGAAGTGATGGATCATTTTTACACCAGACACCAAGTATTAATTATACATTCAGTCACAGATCCAGTGATTAGCCATAACATGTTCATTAAGCCTTCGTGTACAATAATGTTTAGATACAAATATGGATTTTTTCACTTGGGGTTGTATTTTTAATTGAATCCTTTTCAAAGCAGAAGCAACAACAGCAAGCATTAACTCATAGATTAAGTAAAATCTCTGGTTCTCTACCCACAGCTATGATTCATATTTATTTTATCTGATAACAAAGCAAAAAAGATTTAGCTTTGTAAATGATACTCACTAATGCATCAAGATTATTCCTTTTAGGTTGGCTTATATACCTGTTTGCATAAAGGACGCCTTTCAAATGAAGATGAAATATTTAAAAATGTAGAACTGTCCCATGTAACTAGGCAATTAGGTTAGAGAACTCCTAAAGTAAATCATTAAATCTGCATTTTTATCCAATTCCAGGGACGTGCCTGAATAATAACACACCTGAAATATTCATTCATTTGGACGGTGTACGATGAGTACGCTATTATGATGTAAATAAGTCCTAATCATCCACTATCTAGACAAAAAACCATCATCCCTGCATCAGCATAATCAGAACAGATAACTTTAGAAGCAGCAGTGCCGTCCCACCATGCCCACTAAACAGACTTTAAACCGCATACATCACACAGGCAAGTCATTGTGTCTTACCTTTCCAATGAAACCCATGGCTAGGCTTCTTTCAGTCGTTTTTAGGCTAGAAAATTATGCCACTTGGTGAATGCACAGACCTTGTTCTGTCTGTGATTAAACGTCGACGCCGTTTCGCCTCCGCAGTTGTGACATGGGTTTGCGGTGGTGCGGGGTATTAGGTGTGGTGGGCGGGGCTACTGCCCTTGGCGTTAGTAGGTACTAGGAAATTTTGCGACTTGCCAGCTTCTTGGAGGAAATATTGTTTAACAGATATCTATGATTCATGAGCTTCGATATTTCACTTTTATTTTGGTGTACAAAAGAATGGAGTATAAAACACAAGTATAGCTTGTGACTACACAACACACAACAGAAATCACCAAAGACCCGCTTTTGCTTTATTCATCATGCGAGTTTAAAATGTAATGCACTCAGAGAAAATTAGTAATCCTCAGAAGTTCTCCTGTTGTCCTTTTGAAGAACATTTAAAGGCTATGTGGGAACCTGCAACAGAGTATTTCCCAGAAAAGGTTACAAGTAGAACATTTTGGACGCTATCCCTTAACCGTCCAACTGACCTTTAAGGAATCCTCTAAGAACCCTTTATTCTATGAGTATATTTGAGGTCTAAATGCTATAATCGTTATCATACACTAGCCAAATATTCTGCTGTTACAATGAATGTATTCACAAAGATTAGAATCATGTGCTAATTTGACTTTTAAATAATATACTTAGGTTTAATATCTCTCATAATTAGGATTATATAAGAGCATAAAAGCAGGGCACTATGTATTCATCAGACGTGGAAACTCAGACTTTATTCGTTTGTAGCAATTAAGAGAACATTTAATCGAAATTAGCTATTAAGTTCTTTACTATCTACTATATACTGTACCAATATCAAAGCGCGTGCTCGGCTCCGCCTTAACAGGGCCTCCAGCGCGTGCATGCGCACAAACAAGGTCGCGGTTATTGGCATGGGTCCATCCCGGCGGGCGCGTGAATGGCTGTAAAGTGGTGGGCTGATGGCGGATATTGTGGGGTGACGCTGCTCATGGTCTCTGGTTGGTCCTCCTGCGGAAGAGGGGTGCGCGTGCCAAGAAAATTGATAAGAACACACTGTTGAACAAACGGGGTTAAAGGCTGTAATTTGATTATATTATCGTTCTCAACATTCTCATAGGTGACGACAAGCCATCATATCGTTCTTGAAACGAATATATATATATATATATTTATATTTGTATTGACGATATTTTCCATTAACTGCACTTTTACTTTTGTATTTGTATATGTATTGCAGTAAGAAACGCTAACAACTGGCCAATATGATTCAGTGTGTGTGTGTATAAAACACTTGTCCCCTCTGCTCCACTTTACTTTTTTTTAATTGTTTATGAACTTTTTTTTTTTTTGCTTAAAGTCAAATGGCCTATGGTAAGCATGGGTCCAAATAGTACACAGAAACACAGTATAACTGTGTATAAAAAAAGATTCAATCAATGGTTAAAATAGTTAAACATATCTGAAGAGAATGAAAAAATAAATATCCATAATCAGAGTAAGACTATATCAACTGCTCAGCCAGTAAGGGTGCAAACCACACCTATTGCACAAAAAGACAGTCAGATAAAAAGACAGGGGGGTTGCACATATAAATAGTGCTGCAATTCCTACAGCATCCACCCATGAGTACCTTTAAATTAAAACTGAAAGTATGCAGATGAGGTCATATTCAATATTTAATTTCAACTCCATTAAACTGTAGTAGACAGCTAAAATAACAATAACCTTGTCAGTGTTCAAATATTTGTGTATCTGACTGTATATATTTGTCTGTAATAAGTGTAAAGTCAGTTTATCTAATCCCTGATTCTTGGCTGTACTACCATCACATACACATACTAATAGACCATAGTATTAATAATTACACCAAATTGTTCAAGCATCAATCATAATGATGAGCTTTGAGCAACTCATTCTGGTGTACTTGACCAAAGTTTTCCCAGATTCTATGTAATACCCAATTGGTCAATCACTGAAGTGTTAAATATGGGCCTACATTTCAATTCACCAGCATCTCACCACTCATAACAGATGTATGAGGATTCTTTTTTACTTCTGTTCAGCCTTTAAAACAAACATGCTAGAACTGCCAGTCAAAAAACTTAGTTTCTCCGCCAACTCTGCCAGTGGAACACAGTCTTCCTGACAGTCAGTAATATAGCTTAGAGTGTGGCTTGGCAAATACATATCAGATACTGTAATGCTCAGCACTGGTGTGTTTTAGAAATATGTACTCTCACTCATTCTCTTTTCCTTAAACGTCAATTACTACAACTCTAACGTCAAGCTCCTCAAGTTTGTGGTGTCTACAGATGTGAAATTAAATAACTAATAATCCTCAAATCTTATTAAATTAATTTCAATTTGATTTGCATAGCACTTTAAACAATGGACATTGTCACAAAGCAGCTTTATAGAAATACATACATTCTGGATATAAATGTTAAACATTAATTAAATGTTAAATGTAAATGTGATTTGTATGATTTATGATTGAAGTGATGTAGGTGTAATCATAACTGCTGTGCTACAACATTTTCTAGGATCTTGGAGATAAAGGGCAGGTTTGATATTGGCCTACAGTTGGACAGCTTACAGGGCTTGATTTTTTTTTTTTTTTTTAATCAGGGGTTTGATATGTTTAAAAGTTTTAAAGATTTAGTTACATAGCTGGAACTAAGTGAAAAATTCAATTCAATTCAATTCAATTTTATTTGTATAGCGCTTTTACCAAAGAGCATTGTCTCAAAGCAGAGTTACATAAGAAACAACATAAGAAAACAACAAACATATAAACAGACAGACAGTCCTAGATGTTATCCCAAGTGAGCAAGCCTGAGGTGACTGAGGCGACTGTGGCAAGGAAAAACTCCCTTAGATGGTATGACGAAGAAACCTTGAGAGGAACCAGACTCAGAAGGGAACCCATCCTCATTTGGGTGACAATTGTGTGATGCCAATACAGCATGTGTAGAATATTATGTAAATCAATAAGGAGGTTGTTGTCGTCCACAGCGCTGCTTTGAATACCCCAATCCTCACAAAGCAGAACCTGGCTGGAGCTGGTCCATCTCCGGATGCCACTGGAGCCGGCACAGTCTCTGTATGCCTCGGGATGGGTAGAAGAAGGAAAACAATGGAACAGCATTAGCATAGCTGCTGTTCATAATATTAGCAGTACTAGATGATAATGTGCATTTAATCAGATGTACTGGAGCACAAGGTTATGGGATGTGTTAAATGTATGCCAGGCTAAAGAGATAAGTCTTTAGTCTACGTTTAAACTGGGAGACTGTGTCTGAGCCCCGAACACTGTCAGGACGGCCATTTCAAAGTTTAGGAGCTAAATACGAAAACACTCTACCCCCTTTTGTGGACTTTGATATTCTGGGAATTACTAGAAGTCCGGAATTTTGTGATCTTAAAGAGCGTGGTGGATTGTAACGTGTTAGAAGACTGGCTAGATACGTAAAATGTATTACTTTTAGAAGAGGTTAGATTGCCTATACCTAGGTATTATCTGTTTGAAACACATAGGTAAAAGAGCTAGTAAACAAACTGATCATTTTGATGTGGAAATTAGTGAAATTAGTTTGGGCTCTAAATGGGTAAGAAAAACATTCTAATCCGATATAGTTATAATGTTATCTCCATAGTTAGTTATTAACTTGTCTGACTTTAAATTTATAGCCTGAATTTTTTGCCTGATGTTTTACATTTTGCTCCTGAAAAAATTCCTGAAGCGTCCCTGAGGGTGTGCATGTTTCTGTGGTTTTCTAGTTTCTGTGGTTTTCTAGTTAATTTTGCTACAGTTTTAAATAAGAATCTAGATAAGAATTTAGAGTGATTAGTTGATCTATCAACACTAAAATATGTTATATTGTTTAGAACACTCTCATTCCATGCTGTTTGAAATATTACCAATTTAATTTGATGGCATTTACATTTTAATTTTAATTCTCTCTACATTTTTTGCATAGTGTAGTGGAATGTTGACTCTAAGCATTTAGTTGCCTGGTCAAATTTTGTAATTTTTTTTTTAACCATGATAACTATGTCATGGTTGAGATTATTAAAAAAAACTCTCTGCAGTAGCTGACATGAATGTATGTTTGATGCTTATAGTGTATGGCAAGATGCATATACTGTGTTATGACAAGGACACATTTAAATGAGTGATAATGATTTGAGACAGCTTCAGACTGTGGAAATGTGACTATATTTAGGATTAGATATATTAGAAAGTATTAGATCAAGATACCTAATATCTCTCTCTCTCTCTCTCTCTCTCTCTCTCTCTCTCTCTGTCTTTCTCTGTCGAGCTATACATTCTATTCCCAAGTCCCCAGTTCCCAGCATGCTCCCAGTTCTCAGCAAGCTCCCAGTTCCCAGCATGACCACTACTTCTTTCCAGACTTGTCTGATCCATCTAGACACTCTACCCCTGGTTGGAGTCTTGTCGCTTGGTGGGGCTCACTGCTGCTGAGGATAGATCTGTGTAGACAGCCTGTGACCCAGGGGACTGCTGTGAATAGAACCACTTGGAGACTATCACACAGTCCCTAAACTGCTAAGTACTAAGTCTTTATTAGTGCTAAGTAAATAAAGAACTCAGAAACTACACTGACCTTTTAGTTTCTCAAGAGCTCTTGGTTGCTGCTGCAGAAAGGACATTATCAACATTTACATTATTTACTGTCTAGTGTCACCCAAATGAGGATGGGTTCCCTTCCGAGCCTGGTTCCTCATATCATTTCAGGGAGTTTTTCCTTGCCACTGTCGCCTCAGGTTTGCTCATTAGGGATAAAATAGGGATAAAATAGTAACTTAGCTTTAAACTTTAGAATTTTTTTGTTTCTACACTTCTGTAAAGCTGCTTTGAGACATTCATTCATTGTCTATACCCGCTTATTCCTAGGACTCCTAGGGTCACGGGGGTCTGCTGGAGCCTATCCCAGCGCACATAGGGCGAAGCTTTGAGACATTGTCCATTGTTAAAAGTGCTATACAAATAAATTGAATTAAACTGAAATTGAATCAAGTGTTTGACCACCATTATGAATGGCTCCTATTAAATTCTGATTAACTTATAATGAATGGACATACACTATATTGCCAACAGTTTTGGGACACCCCTCCAAATCATTGAATTCAGGTGTTCCAATCACTTCCATGGCCAGAGCTGTATAAAATCAAGCACCTAGGGATGCAGACTGCTTCTACAAACATTTGTGAAAGAATGGGTCGCTCTCAGGAGCTCAGTGAATTCAAGCAGGGTACCTTGATATGTTACCACCTGTGCAATAAGTCCTTTCATGAAATTTCCTCACTACTAAATATTTCATGGTCAACTGCTAGTGGTATTATAACAAAAGGGAAGCAATTGGGAACAACAACTCACCCATGAAGAGCTAGTCCACGTAAAATCACAGAGCGGGGTCAGCACATCCTGAGGCACACAGTATGTGGAAGTCTCCAACTTTCTGCAGAGTCACTAACTACAGAACTCCAAACTTCATGTGGCCTTCAGATAAGCTCAAGAACAGTGCCTAGAGAGCTTCATGTAATGGGTTTTCATGGCCAAACAGCTGCATTCAAGCCTTACATCACCAAGTGCAATGCAAAGTGTTGGATGCAGTGGTGTAAAGCACACCGCCACTGGACTTGGCAGTTGTCAAGAGAACCATACTTGCCTGACTGCTTTGTGCCAAGTGTAAAGTTTGGTTGAGGGGGGATTATGGTGTGGGGTTGTTCTTTAGGGTTTGGGCTTGGCCCCTTAGTTCCAGTGAAAGGAACTCTTAATGCTTCAGCAAACCAAGACATTTTGGACAATTTCTTTTTTTTTTGCAAGATTTAATTACCATTTCGACTTGGAAAGGCTTTGAAAACGCACAATAGGAGTGAATGGCACTATGTTGCCCACTTATAATGTAAATACTAATAATTAGGAGTGCATTATGATAAAAAATGTCGCCATCTAGTGAATTGTGTAAGCAATGCTACAGAAAAAAGAGCAGTAGAAGTACCTACAGGTCATATGGAGTGAATTCAGACAGATATACTGGGTTTTGAACGTCCATATAATAAATATATATATATATATATATATATATATATATATATATTATATTTATATATATATATATATATACATACACTATATTGCCAAAAGTATTCGCTCACCCATCCAAATAATCAGAATCAGGTGTTCCAATCAAATCCAGTCGTGAAATTTCCTCGCTCCTAAATATTCCACAGTCAACTGTCAGCTGTATTATAAGAACGTGGAAGTGTTTGGGAACGACAGCAACTCAGCCACGAAGTGGTAGGCCACGTAAACTGACGGAGTGGGGTCAGCGGATGCTGAGGCGCATAGTGCGAAGAGGTCGCCAACTTTCTGCAGAGTCAATCGCTACAGACCTCCAAACTTCGTGACCTTCAGATTAGCTCAAGAACAGTGCGCAGAGAGCTTCATGGAATGGGTTTCCATGGCCGAGCAGCTGCATCCAAGCCATACATCACCAAGTGCAATGCAAAGCGTCGGATGCAGTGGTGTAAAGCAAGCCGCCACTGGACTCTAGAGCAGTGGAGACGCGTTCTCTGGAGTGACAAATCGCGCTTCTCCATCTGGCAATCTGATGGATGAGTCTGGGTTTGGCGGTTGCCAGGAGAACGGTACTTGTCTGACTGCATTGTGCCAAGTGTAAAGTTTGGTGGAGGGGGGATTATGGTGTGGGGTTGTTTTTCAGGAGCTGGGCTTGGCCCCTTAGTTGCAGTGAAAGGAACTCTGAATGCTTCAGCATACCAAGACATTTTGGACAATTCCATGCTCCCAACTTTGTGGGAACAGTTTGGAGCTGGCCCCTTCCTCTTCCAACATGACTGTGCACCAGTGCACAAAGCAAGGTCCATAAAGACATGGATGACAGAGTCTGGTGTGGATGAACTTGACTGGCCTGCACAGAGTCCTGACCTCAACCTGATAGAATGCCTTTGGGATGAATTAGAGCGGAGACTGAGAGCCAGGCCTTCTCGTCCAACATGTGACCTCACAAATGCGCTTCTGGAAGAATGGTCAAAAATTCCCATAAACACACTCCTAAACCTTGTGGACAGCCTTCCCAGAAGAGTTGAAGCTGTTATAGCTGCAAAGGGTGGACCAACGTCATATTGAACCCTATGGATTAGGAATGGGATGTCACTTAAGTTCATATGCAAGTCAAGGCGGTGAGCGAATACTTTTGGCAATATAGTGTATATATTAAATATATATATTAAATATATATTAGTCATAACAAGTGTATAACCTCATATGGGAAAATGGCATATGTTACTTTGACTACCTCAAGCTTTCAATTTAGTGCTGATCACACTCCTTTGCATGAACTTATTTATGTTAAGTGGTTCAACTGCTTCCCCTCAATAACACAAGTTTTCACTTTTACTTATCACTATTATAGTGAAGGTGACACTAAATAGTCATGACTCTGAAAAGGATGTATATTATGTGCTAAAGCTTTTGCAATCACCAAATTTCAACCCTACAGGACATTTTTAACTGATATTATATATCTCAAATAGCATCATCAAAACAATTTTTTTTATTTATTTATTTTTTTTAAATGTGTTTTTCCCAATGCAGCTCCATGGATTTAGAATAGTGTTTTGGCAGCTTGTGTTTGGCTGACATTTTAGTATAATTAGTTTCCTCAAATTCCTATAGTTTTCTCATTACCTGTCTGTCTTATAATGAATTTTACCTAATTCTTCTATTTAATCCTTCTTTCATTGTTATTGTTATTTAACCAAATAGTGATTTAATCATAAATATGATCCATAAAAATCACACTGTTGATGCAAAAATAAGATAAATCATTAGATACATTTGTTGTCCTGGACTAAATTGAAAACGCTGTCAATGGACTTTGAAATTGTTCTAAAGAGTGTAGACTTTAACACAGTGAGAGTTTATCTTTGATGGAGTTGAGGTGCTATAAACAAGTGCTTATCAATATATTCTTTGAGTAAAGTTCACTGATATGTCAGCTAATGAGACCAGTAAAGTCAACATCAGTTATTGCCCCTGGCTGTATCTGTGCCAAGATTATCAAAGTGGAATTTTATGGATAAAATAATTTATTAATCTGAAATTGTGCAGATCATTTTTTGTTAACATATAAATCCAATCCACTATAAAAGCATTTCATTGTTGAGAATTCTTCTTTCCTTTTTTGTGCCATATATTACAAACATGTGGACTCTAATTTCTACTTGCAATACAGCTAAAAATTCCATTTCTTATTCAGAATTATTCATGCTTCCCTTAGAATTAATAATTCCTTTAGAATAGTAAGAACTATATTTATAGCTGTGGAATTCCTGTAAAGGTTATCGACCATGTTGGCAGTGTTGACAATACTACTATCCTGTAAATAGAACGGCAGTTCAGCAGGCAATCATCTGTACACTGGGGAAACCCAGAGGTGGCTGACTGGTTTCTGAGCATCTTTATGCCATTAGAATGAAGGATTTCTCCTTTCCCATGTTAAAACACCTCAACAGCAATGGAAGAAAGTAGTTGCTGGTATTTGAGGAACAAAGTGAGAAAGGCTATTAAATTAATGCATGTACCAGCACCACTGCTTTATCACGCCTGGCACTGCATATCTGAGACTATCAACTACAACACAACTGTAATAAAAGTGTTTCATAGTCATAATGTGGATCAATATTCAGAAAGGTTTTATCACACAGTTCAAAAAGTAAAAAAAAAAAAAAGCATTAAATGCAAAGAGTACAACAGTCAGAAATAACCTTGGATTAGAAGAGGCAAAAATTTGGCAAGGAGAACCAGGTAACATACAGGATAACAGTCAAGCATGGTTCAGTATACACAAGGTTGGCTAGCATAATGCAAGGCTTTGGACTCAAAAGTCCAGTTTATGTAGTGTGCAAACCCGAAAGTGTCCTAAAAATGTTCAGATTGGATGTTCCAAACATATTGTCTCATTTAGTCAATTGTTTAGTTGTCCTCTTTAATGTATTTTATTATATTTTATTTTATTTTATCTCTAATGTTTTGGACAAAATGTTTTTTCAAGGTTTGTAATTACTAAGAGAATGATCAATTACAGTTACTTCGACCTATAGCCCTGATTTTCTATTGCAAGACAATAATGCTTAATATCATCTGGAGTTAATCATCAATGAGAAAACTTCGGTCAGTTCAATGTTTAACTTCTTAAAAGAATTGTCGCTATTTATTTGTTTTATTTGTTTGTTTGTTTGTTTGTTTGTTTGTTTTCCTTTTAAAACCTATAACCTATTGAAGCCTATGACAGTGACTCTGTCTGGCCTCTGGCACAGAAAATGAATGATTATTCATGTGTTGAATAATACATCCATTTTTGTACATCCCTATTCAGTTAGCAGTCAATGTCAGCTGTTTCTGCCCAAGGAGAATGGCCTTGTCAGTGCTCTGAACTAGTAAAGTTCTTCATCACAGTTGAAAGTTGATGGTCTGAGTAGCTTTTCTAAAAAGAAAAAAATAGCTGAATTATAGATGCAGTGTACCCAGATATCAAAACTTTCATATAATTCTTTCCTTCTTTTGGTCTTCAATTCTCATGTGCATTTTTTAAAATGCTCATTTTCATCCTCCACATTCTGCATTAAAAAGTTCATCAGGACATAACACAATCACCCCCCCACCCTTAGTTTCCCTCTTTCTATTGTTTTTTTACTAAACACTGAAGTCATTTGGGTTTGAGACTCACCCATTTTTAGGTGATCAAAAATATAAGAATATGTAACAGACTCACTATGGAACATATGGAACAGACTCACTAATCTTTATTGATGATTTAACTCACGAGGGTAACAGTAAAATGAAGTCTACAGAAACATCCTGCATCATATCTAATAGTGAGGATCTTGCAAAATTGCAGTAAAATAATAACCAAAAACACACTACCAACACAACAAAGAAATTCACCAGGAGGAAAAGTTTATTTTAGACTGGTCAGGCCAATCATCAGACCTTAACCCAACTCAGAATGCAGTTTACTTCTTGAGAAGTAGGCTGAAGCCCCGCACCACCATTTTATAGTCAAACCTAAATGTCTACAGTTTATAGAAAAACAATAGAATTTACCTTGTCGTTCCAATACTTTTGGAGGGGATTGTACATGCATTCATGTAAGAAATTAAGGAGCTATAATGATTGTATGTTTTCTTTTTCTTCTTCTTCTTCTTCTTCTTCTTCTTCTTCTTTTTTTTATTATTATTATTATTATTATTATTATTATTATTATTATTATTATTATTCACATAATGTTTTATACATTTTATGAAATTTACCACAGTGATGGAGGAGAGTTTCATATAGAGGAGAGCATTTTTGGTTTATGCACTCTTATAACACCATTACTGCAAATTTGCACATATGTTTACAATATTAATGGCCACCTTACTACCTTAAACCACCTCTGCCTGGGTTTGATTCCCAGGCAGGGAACCAACACAGCCCGGGGGGGTTACACAATCCAGTGCATTCTCACTGCTGGTCCCAAGCCCAGATAAAAGCAGGAGGTCATCACATTTTTGCCAAATTAAAAATGCTGACCAGTTTTTCGCTCTGGGGACCCCTAACGGCAGCAATAAAAAGAAGAAAAAAAGTGGCATTGTTCTGACATTGTCCATGAGGGGGGGCTAAAAGCTACCTGTCATACTATCTTCTAAAGGAGGAAAAGCCTGTCATTCCCTTTGCATGAAACCTATTTTTGCACAGATGACAGAGTTGCTCATTTGCATGATCTGGTGCCAGTCCATGGACTTAAACTTCTTTAAGTTCAACTTTGCATCTCATTTTCATTTTTGCACTGGAAAATCTTTCCATTGTTCACATGACACTGGTGTCCTTTTCTGTGATTAGATAAGATTCAACTCTTAAAATGTCCAGACAGCACTATGTGTTTGACAACACTTACAAATGGCAGTTTGGCTTATTGTAAATGACACAACTGCATGGTAGCTTAAGTCAATATCACTGGCAGAATTTTTTCTTGTTGAAGTGCCAGGTTGTTATCCCTGATTATGAAATTATTTTATACCAATATACCAATCCACAATGACTATATGGCTAAAAGAAAATGTGAAAACCAATAGGCTGTGCATGTTTAGAGACATAATAATTAAACATTCTAACACTGTATAATTATTTTATAATTATTTTTGAAAACAGTGTATTTTAAAGATAATATAATCTCCTCTGACCCAAATATTAGTTCAAAGACTAGTTAATTTAATTCACTTGGCTTCTGTTCCATACCATGTCAGAAAATGGTCCTTTGTCAAATACAGAAACCTTTAATTCAGAATATCCTTTCGAAGCATTGTTTGTTTAACTCTATTTTCTCACTAATTCTAGACATATAAAGTGTAACGTCTTTTGTTTGACCCTGGATCACCTTCCTGACAGGTACATCTGGTTTACAACAAAAGTATGTGCCTGATGATAAGGCTAGCTATGGCATTAAACATGAAGTACAAACAGGCCTATTCTGTCTTGGAAAAAAAGTAATTTCATATGTATCAGTATGTTATACTGGAACACGCTTCTGCTGTATCTATGCAAATCCAGCTCCACATTTGCATGACAGCCTGTGTATTTGCAACAGGCCCGTTTTGTTTTGTTTTTTTGTTTTGTTTTTTTTTAGGCAAAGTGGGCAGTGCTGGAATCATCACATTAATACTTGTTCCCTATGTGAAGATGATTGTAGCACTATGGGCTTCATCTGAGATCAGTATACAGCAGAAGTGAGTACACCAGTGTGCAATATCACATGAATGTAAAATTATTAAAAACACATTTCAATAATTGCATGAATTCTAAGTTTACAAAGTATAGTAAGTACAGTATTTCCTCTTATATACAGTCAAAAATAAATACTTTTAAAAAACTATATTGAAAATACAGGCCTCAATCTAGAAACTAGAAACAAAAGACAACACACCTGTGATCACTGACACACAAGTTAGAACATCTGTGATTTGTAATTAGCCTAATTGCTTGAAATGGGTATAAAATCACCTGTGAACATCACAACATTTTTCATGTTTCTGCTTGTCTGCATCATGACATTGAAAAGAATTGTAAGAGCAACTGAAAAATCTGATTGTGAGAACTTACAAAGTTGGAAAAGTATACAGGAAGATCACTGACCAACTAAAAATCAGTCAAAACAGTTGCAGAAGTGCTTCAGACATGGCACAGGGATTATCACTGAAATCTTTAGGAGAAAAATGCAAAATTAAAATTTGCTAAAGAACCTGAAAAGAACGATGATGATTATTGGAAGCACATTCTTAGGTCAGATGAGACTAAAATAAATTTGTTCAGCTCAGATGGAGTCCAGAACGTTTGGAATGTGATGATATGGGGCTGCACAAGTGCAAAAGATTTTGGGGAGATGACATTAATAGATAGCACCATGAATACCTGTGGATATACCAACACACTAGCTGACAAGATGACTCTGACAAATAAAGACAACTTAACTACTTAAACCAGTAATGCTGGACAATGTTGCAGGCAGCACAACAATCCCCACGGCAGACTCTTTCAGGTCTGCCACATGTGCTTAGAATAAACCTGCTCTCATCTGTAAAGAGAACGGGATGGCAATGCCAATTGAGCTGGGCTGTGACCCTTATGCCACCCTCATGGAGTCTGTATCTCACAGTTTGGTCAGAAACATTTACACCTACTGCTCTTAGGTCATTTTGTAGGGCTCCTCCTGTTCCTCCTTGCACAAAAGAGCAGATTGTCTTGTTGCTGGGCTGTTGCCCTTGGACAGGTCCATACTGTCCAGCTCTCCTCATGTAAAAGCCTGTCTTACAGTATCTCTTTCATGTGTTTAAAACTGTGCTGGGGGACACACCAAACCTCCTTGTGATGGTATGTATGGATGTGCCATCATTGAGGAGCTGGACTACCTGCGCAACCTGACTGTCTACTGACACAGGCTACAAGTAATGACAAGGACCCCGACAAAACACAAAACTAGAGACAAATCAAAAAGGAAGGATGAGAAAACAATTGTCTGTAGCAACCACCCGCAAAACCATTCCCAAACTGGATAGATTGATATAGAGAATATGCTTTGCGTCATACAGATGTTTCAGTTGTAGGTACTTTTATAAAGCCACTAGCTTTCTCTAAGTGTTGTTGTGTCATATGATAATATGTGATGAGTTCACACAGATATTTAGGGGTTAGACTGTGTAGTGATTAGAACAGCTCTATGGCAGTATTTTGTAATCAATGCACAAATTTTATTGTCAACCAGTGTTGTGGTGAAGTACTATGACCAACATGGTAAGAACTGGTCAGTTCATTTTTACTGCTACATTTTGGACCAACTGCAGCTTGTTTATCTTACTGGGGCACCCAGTTAATGAGGCCTTATGACAGTCCAAACTAGGTGCTGAAAGAAGAACCGGTTTATTGTGTAGATTTCTTAACAGTGATTTGATTGATAATGGATAGAGCAACAATACTTGGCAATATATGGCAAATTATCTTTATCTTACTTTCCACATGTGATAAAATGTATCAATAAAGTACACTAAAGTACTGAATTTGAAATTGTGACATGTCTCGGGATGAGTTGAGATTTTACAAATAATTTAATTCTAACATTTCATTATTATTTATATATGATTTTATAATTAAGTGGTTTTTAAAGAATTAATAAATGTTAAATAATTCAATTAAATTATAAGGGATATAATATATTTTGTTTGTAGAAACTTTCCTGATAGTCAAATGTTGTATTTTGATTCAGTGAGACAGTAGTGTTGCTGCGTGTGGTTTTGAACGTTACTTCCTGCAGCCACAGTGAGCACTGCTGAGTCTCAGAAAAGCCCAGCTAACGTTAGACGGAAAAAAGCAGCGTAGGGGGGTGGGGTGGGGGGAAGAGGAGCAAAAGCGGTGCAGTCGGACGTATCTTACTTTCAGCCCTTATCTGCTTCCTATTACTCCCACTTATTCGCGCGTCGTTCTTTATTCTAAGAGGATGCCTCATTTTTATACGATTTAACTGAATCTGCTCTGATTGTGCTTGAGTTAAAGCGAAACCGTATTTTACCCACGGCGACAGATAAGCGACGGATTATTTTTTCCCGCCTTGTTTTTTTTGTCGCGTGATAGATCTAATAGTCTAATACTGAACATTAGCGTTCATTCTGTAACGTTGCGTTTGCGTAGCGAGCTTGGCGGAAGATGGGCTGTTTGGGGAACAGCAAGACCGAAGACCAGCGCATTGACGAGAAGGCTCAACGAGAGGCGAATAAAAAGATCGAGAAACAGTTACAGAAGGAAAGGCAGGCTTACAAAGCCACACACCGGCTGCTTTTATTAGGTAAGATACTCCCGATAGACACACGGAACGATATGCCGTGTATGTGGTCGCTCTTTATCGGTAGTGCGTTTGACAGGTCTTGAATAATGCAAGGGACTGGCCAACTGACATGGATTTTCCAATTTCACCATACTAAGGAAAGTGACAGGGGAACGATACTGTCCTGTGCTGTGTTGACATCTTTGTTGGCATATTTTATACTGTTTTCCTTAAAATTAGTTTTGTTGTCAAAGGGGCTGGAGAATCCGGAAAGAGTACGATTGTGAAGCAGATGAGGATCTTGCACGTCAACGGCTTTAACGCAGAGTAAGTATTCGGTATCCATTTTAATCCTGCTGTGGCCCCAGCTTTGGCCTGCTGTTTATATACGAAACGTTGGTAATCGTTTGCGATAATTTTAATGTTAAGCGATGACTCGGCTTGCGCTGTATTTTTAATACAGTGCTCCAGAGTCGGGCAGCATGGCGACAAGCTCGCTGTGTCCGACAGATTACTAAAAGCTGTCAGCCAGAAAAGGCCTCATAGTGGTTTATACGTTGTGTGTAGATAGCTAAATTCCAGGTTCAGTAATGAAACGGTGCCTGTGGATGTAGTGTGCACTCATTAGTGACAGGTACAAAATACAGATAAGATACATGTGACACCAATTCAGCGGATGTAGATGTACTCCTATAAATACACCCTTTTTTGCAACCTGTAACTACATTAATTATGCTGTAATTGCATTAGCTGAGACCAGCTCTCTGTATTTGTAGTATAAAATAATTGATTAATGTCAGTAGATTGTGTACCTTCTAATCAGTCTTATCCTATGTTGTATGTTTTAATTGTACTTCATGTTCCTTTTTTACATTCACAAAAATTCTCACACTAATTTATCACAATTCTGAAGAATTGTGGTGTTACTTTGTTTTATCGTTTGTTCACTTGTTATTAACATCTTTTTCTCAGAGAAAAGAAGCAGAAAATATTGGATATCCGGAAAAATGTGAAGGATGCCATTGTAGTAAGTCCTTCTCTAAATTTAAAACATGCCAAGTTAAGAACAGTTTTTAATCCCACTTGGTTAACAATGCAATTAATTCCACATTTGTCCTGCTCTGTGTTTTTTTTTAGACAATAGTATCGGCCATGAGCACTTTAATACCTCCAGTGCCACTTGCCAACTTGGACAATCAGTTTCGTGCCGACTACATTAAAAGCATAGCACCACTTTCTGACTTTGACTACACAGAGGTAAGGGGTCTGATATCTCTGTTTTGGACATATTTCTAAGCATTTGTCTATAAATAGGAAAATGGATGTTCACTGAAACTGTACTGTAAGTATCTCCAGGTGGTGTAGTGGGTAGTTGATTGCACACTGAATTCATGCTATACATGCTAAATGAAGAAGACTATTCCATGTAACAAAAAATTATTATGTTTATGTAATAATAATATTGCATAGGTTGCTGACTGTATGTGGTATGCATTTTGGTTCCATGTATTTCTTTTTTTATTATATCTCTTGGATAACCAGGTGATGGTTGAGACTTGGAAATAGTGATACTGCTTGCAGATGTCATTATCTTTTATCTATCCACCATGTGTCAGTAAATATACTGGCCTGTTGCATTGTATGGTTTTAGTATAATGTACTAAACATCAGGACGTAGACATCAGTATGCAGTTGTTATCTTTCTTGTGATTCAAATTCAGTTGTGTAGAGTAATACATAGTGTTAAAACAGTACTTGTATTATTTGTTTATTTTTAGGAAACGTAGACATGGTATCTGCATCATATTTCGTACATCCCGACATTTTATAAGTAAACTTAATATTTTTTTAGTCGACAGTAGTTGATCATGCATGTTAGCATACAAATGCAGTTCACAGTGACATTAGTAGGAACACTTTTCAGTCTTGCAATCAGCCAATCATGTGGCAGCACCCCGATGGCTTCAGTCATCAGGCTTCAAGTAATGTAATCACTCATCAGATTGGGGGGAAAATGTGATCTGAGTGACTTTGGCATGGTTGTTGGTGCCAGATGGGTTGGTTTCAGCATTTCAGAATGGGATCCTAGGACTGGAATATGGTAAATTGTGTCAGCAGATTAGGCTGGTGGAGGTGCTGTAATGGTGTGAGGAATTATTTGAGGAGCACGGCCTTTTTTAATTTTTTTTTTTTTTTTTACAGTTAAACAATTATATTATATTCCTAATAATGGGTTGCTCTTAGTGTCCTAAAGAGCTTATGCTATGTATTTGGATAACAGTAAATTCAGTTTTAGAGTGGGGCTAATTTTTGACCAATAAAAATATAAATAGTAGCTTTAAATAAATAAAAATAGGAGATCAGTTGCATGGTTATATTTAGATTTTTTTAAATAATATTAGTCTTCATATTATAACCAAATCCAAATCTACAATTGCACTCTATATATGAGGTTCAATGTTGAAAAATCGTAACTGATGTATTTGTACATTATATCTTTTGTAAGGTTTGATACAATGGGCACAGAAAGATAACGCACTTTTGGTTAAGAAATCTAACCAAAGATGTCTGACATGGTGTAATAGTTGCAAATTTATTAGAATTTGCAAGAGGTCTACTCATTTTAATTTACTACAAATTACTGTCATTAATGGTTAGGGTAAGGGGTGGAGCTCACATTCATATCTCTGCTTTGTACTATTGTACAAACTCTAAAGAAATCACTCTAGTTAAATGGAATTCTTTAATATTTTTCAAGACATCAGGATGGCATGCAATAAATATAATTACATCTTTTGCATGCACCTTGTGAATGGGGCCCTTGCCAGTGATCTGGGCTGTTGCAACAATAATCAAATTTGATACTTTTTCATTTGTTCTTTTGGCTTTTTCACATCTGTGTCAGCCATTACAGGAACCTTTAAAAAAACAGTTCCTACATTGCTTAGGGACATGATTGTGTACTGTACCTTGTGTAAACCAGACTAATGTTAATTTCTCATTCTTACAAATTTGTGTACAGGTGCATCTTTTGTGGTGCTGTGTCTTTACTATTCATATCCATAAAATATTCAGAATAGTCTAGTATACTTTGAGTTTTTTTTATCAAAATATTTAGCATTAAACTCTTGCATTAGGACTGAAGGTCAGTGTGGTTGTAGCTTTTTATCTGTTGACTCCATACACATGTACTTTGTGTGTGTGTGTGTTTGTGACTGGGGATGCTGTAGATTGTCTCTCAAAACATGAACAAGAGGAGATGTTTGGCTGCAACTCTATCTCCATTAATTAGGTTTGTTGTATAATGGTATATTGATTTTTGCTGCTGATGTTTTGTGTATTGACTTGTTGCCTGGTCATTGACTTACAACAAACGACATATGTATGTCATTCTCCACATGGGACATTCAGGACCAGAAAACTTAATACACTTAAGTTTTATAATACAATAACTTTTCATGATGATAGCTCAGAACTAATTGCTTAACTAATTCCTTCTTATTCTTCTCCTCTTCTTCTTCTTCTTCTTTAACATGGCAAATTTCAGCTCAGTTAGATTTGTGTTTCCTGTGAAACAGCTATTTGAACTTAACTCAACCCCTATGAATATGAATAGCACCCCCCAGTGGCCAATTTCAGCAAGACTTTGTTTTGCTAGTAGGTCCCTCTCTGAAACTTCCAGTTTCATTACCATAGCTCAATCAAAACCTTGTCAAATGCTTGCTACTGCATGATTGGGTGATGGTGGCCATGTTTATTTCCCAGTAATTAGGGATCACAAAATATCTGTTACAGATATGCAGCCTTACAAATGTTAGCTTGATTGGCCATATAGATCTTGAGAAACAGCTATTTGGTTTTAAACTCAGCCCCCTATGTATGACCCTGCCCACAATTTTAAACTAAATAAGGCTCCTTTTGTGTGAATATGGCTCCACCTCATTAGATATGATTGGCATGTGGTAGACATATTTACAAATGTCAACATGATTTTGATAAATCTTGATGTGCTCAGTAGTTTGAAACCAAACTTGATAAGACAAATATCCAGACTAAATATATGTTTTGCATATTATGCAAATTATATAAAAAAATTAAGTGGGAGTGCTAAACGGTTCTTGATGCATTTTTGTATATGTGACATATAAAAATTAATTAAGCTATATGGTAAAAAGTTGGACTTTTGTATTGTAGGAGTGCATCATGTTGTTTAAAAAGAAAAAAAGAAGAAAACAACCTTTGTTTAACTAATTAGAAAAAAAGACCCCCCAAAACCCCACCTTTATCAAGTAGATGAATATTTTATTAAGATTGGCCACAATCTCTGTACTGTTACATTTGCGTGCAGCATAGTAATCTGTTAAATACAATAATAATAACTTAACCGTTTGTGCAGGAACTTTTCAGTCATGACGTGCTCTGTCTGTTGATGTTACATATTTTAATAACAGAGATTGAATTGATGATGCAATAGGAATCAAACTGACAGATATAGGATGTTGATTGACCTCAGTAAAGGTCAGCATTTTCATCAGACATTTAACAAGGAATTGTTAAAAAAACAGGGCTGAAATTTAGAGACTTTGATCACTACTTTATTTTGTGTGCACTTCTCCAGCCATGGCTTTTCTTACTGGTACCAGAAGATGAAACATGTTTTCATATTTTTGCTTTGCTAATGGATAATATACTTTTATATACTTCATATGCTCTATAACATTTTCTATAATAAGCACTGCATCCTTCATGGGCCAATCCAGACTTGCTGACTGTGTTATTGACCCAGTGTGCATACACCACCTACAAATAATTGTGCAGCTGCTTACTAATTAAATATAAACAATAATATCACAAGCCATTAAAACACACTATATCCATTTACATTTTTAAAGTCAACACTACAACTTAAATACAAAGTAGCGGTAGAATTCAGTGTACCAAAAATACTAATGCCAGAAGCAATATGGCATGTGAAAAACTGTATATCACTAACATTACCATATTAAGCACTCAACTTAATTTAAGTCAAACAGCAATTAAAACAACCCTACTGATAATATGCACACAAAAGACACCTAAGCAACACTAACCAACTGCTAAATAAACTGAGTGATCTTAACACTTGTTGATTCTTCATTGCTGCACTGCTTCATTGCTGATCCTCTTACAGTAGCACTGTCTGGTGCTAGTAAGTGGTGCACTCCGTCTGGTCAGCTGAGTGAAATATATTTAAAAGGACCACAGATTTTTTTAACTGTACAAAGGGTGTGTTACTGACTAGTTCAGTTGTAAAATTCATAGAAATGTGATTGTGATTTCAAAAAATAAGGGCACATTTAAAGCATAAATGCAATAATTTAAATTTTATTGACCTGTAACTGTTTTGGCCAATCAAAAATGTTTTAGTATGATTTTGTCAGCAAACCAAAAGAAGATTAAAATTGTATAAGCCAAAAATAATTAAAGCCATGTTTAGAAAAGATTAATGGAATTCTGCTGACAAATTTAACTCTATTCCCTTAAGATGTGAAGATACACTCAAGAAAAAAAAAGTCACATACAACAGCTATTTCCTTAGTTAAGTGTAGGTGGTGATTTTTTTGGCCAGGCAGTGTATAAACCAAAAAGGTATAATGTTGGTATTTCATTTGTCTCAGTAGGGGGTGGGACATATTATTACCTAATGTAATATTTCAATGATGACCCAGTCATACAGCTGTATAAGTAAATTAGCTTTGGTCTCACTAGAATTTACTGACATGTGGCAATCATATAATTTACAAATATCAACATTTTTGATAAATATTGACTATCACATTCTGCTGAGTCCATTGATACCTAAACTGTGAAGACAGTACAAAAAGTTCATTAAGCACATTATTAAATAATGTATTCAAATACAAACTGATGAATTTAGCATTACAAAACAGCATGATACACTGATATACAAATATTGCTTATTTTGCACCACAGAAATAAGTGTGTATTTCCTGCTGTGTGTGAGACTTTCGATTCAGTTCTTTTAAATGTGGTAACCTAACACAAATATTGATAGTTTCTGCTATTATTTATTTATTTATATATTATTATTATTATTATTATTATTATTATTGTTGTTGTTGTTGTTGTTGTGTTGGTCAAATTATAATCTTTTTTCTGTAAAAGATTCCTGTGTGAACAGCTGATTCATGTCTACAGGCACTTAGGTTTCCTTACTGGACACCACTTGGCTATCAAACAACTAGCTAATCTCAGTAACATTTAATTTTACACACACACACACACACAGTATAACTTATGTTTCTGTGTTGATATATTCTCTTGATATTATCACACCTTGAAGTTTTCACTGGCAGATCAGTAGTTCAGCACTTCTCTGTAAATGAGTGTAGTGCCTGTAGGGCTGCTATCCACAAACTGAAAATAGCAAATATACAGCTTTTAACCAAAGTTGAGGAGCTTTTTTTATGTTTAGTATGTAGCTGGAGATCAAGCCCCAGCTCTACCAAGCTGCCTCTGTTCAGCCCTTGAGCAAGGCCCTTAACCTTCTCTGCTCCAGGGTTGCCATATTGTGGCTGACCTTGCCCTCTGGCCCCACCTGAAAGAATTTGAATATGCTGTAATGTATATGTTACAAATAAAAAATTTTGTTCTTGTACCTTTACATCTACAGTCAGCTCTGATGCACAGTTTATGGTTAACAGAAGTAAATTAGTAAGTGAACTAGTGTCAGTGATTAATGCAACCCCTAACTGCACATAATACCAGATTTCTGTGAATTGCAGCCATGTACTGCAGATAGATGATGAGATGAATTCAAACTAGTCAGTTGAAATACCCAAAAAAGGCTAATCTAATGTGTTACATAAAACCATTGGAAAGAGGGTCCACATAAAAATATTGAAAATAAGGTAGATACAAATTGATCAACCCTATATAACTACATTTATAAGTCTTTTTTTATATTATATGCATAATATAAATTATCTAGCTCACACCACATGTAGCTCCCACCATAAAACACAGATAACCCTAACCATACAATTTTTGTGATGGTAACTTAATGCTGAAACTGTGAAGTGTGTGTTGCAGTGTGATTGGCTACTGTTATTAAAGTAGCCTAGTTAACAGAAGAATCCTTTAACTTTATTTTTACTTTTACATTTGTTACTTTATTTTAACTTGACTGGTCTCAAGAATTCTATTGCCATTACAGGTTTTAAATTTAATTTAAATGCAAATTAATGTAGTGGCCCTTCACATGTTTAAGTAAACAGGTCATAATCAAAGACACAGTTGTTAAAAAATCCATTTAAAGATTAGCAAAATCCTAAGAAAAATATAAACATAATTATAATAATAATAATAAGAAGAAGAACAAGAATATGCACATCATGCTTGGCCCCCCAAAAATTTTATGCTTTTGATTCTCAGACCTTTACTAATAATAAGAAGAAGTAGAAAGAAATATCCTAACAATTATAGTGGGGTTTCAGCACATTCTGTGCTTGGACCCCAAGCAAACAAACATTAATAAATAAATGAATGACCATGCACCAAACTTAGATGTTCTTAGAGTCACCCTTCATTGTAATGTGGTTGGTTTAATTATTATTATTATTATTATTATTATTATTATTATTATTATTATTATTATTTAAGCTTTGGTTAAGCTTGGTGTAATCTAATAAAGAAAATGAAAATAAAGATGTATTATTTTAAGTTAATAACAATGTGTAAAAATGTAACATGACTGCGTAAACTTATAACCATTTTTGTAAAGAACAAACTTAGCCATTTCCAAGACTCTCTCTTGGGTTACTTTTTCTTTCTTTCTGTCTCCTTCTTGCTTCTTGGTCTGCCTCACACACTTTCTGGTTAAGACAGCAAAATACACACTGCTTTCATTCATACTGTATCACGAGTCTCACTGTGTCTAAGCCCTAAAGAGGTTCTTTCTATCACTTTCTCAGTTGTTCTAACTCTCAGACTCAATAGGTCAATTTCATTTGTAAACAAAAAAATGGTTAAACATTGAAAAAAGTTAAAATATTGAAAATTCTTGCTTGGATAAAAGGAATTCCAATAAAAGATTTTTATTCATGAAGAAATATTGTTTTGACTAGAGACTTCTTTTAATGGCTGGGCAATGTATTTGATTAATACTTGAGTATTAAAACTTAACTAGGTTTTATTGTATCCAGTAGCTTCCAGCTAAGGGCTTCAATATTCTAGCAAATGATTAATTCTATCAAGTGATTGAATTGTAGCTTCTTTAAAAAGGACGGAGTCTGTTCCCTATGTTAGGAGAGAATTTATAGGTCCTCACTTTGCCAGTAAAGGAAATGTTCACTGCAGGGATTTCCGCTTCTGTGCTCACTTTCCCCCTTTGTGTCTTCCTTCTAATCCTGTATCCTGTGTACCTTTGCTTTGGTCTGGATCTTCATTTCCTGCAGACCCTTGGTCAGTGCTGCTAAATTCAACCCTTTGAGCCAAACTGAGAAATTTGGGAAGCTCTCTCACCAACTAGATCAGGAAAAGGATGACTCAATAAAGAGATCTCTAATGTAAACGTAAATGGTCTGGGATAATATATACTAAGGTAAACCAGATGTGATATGAGTAGAATAGCATATAGTATGATTCCTGAATGAAAGATGAGTGATCATACTGGATGAACTATGTGACTGAACTCTTTATCTCTGTCTTTTCGACTTCCTCTTTCTGTCTTGTTTCTTTTTCCTGCCCCAAGGTTCAGTGACATTTATTTTTACTAAATCATACTGTCAATTGCTAAAAACAGTCCTTGCATTTGTTAATAACTCACTGTGGCCTAAGGTGTGACTAGCATAACTAAACTATATAAACCATATATAGCTGACACAGTACATAGTGAAATGAGACAATATTTCTCCAGGACCCTGTGAATCAAGTTGGACAGTCAGTTGTATGTTTGTTCACAAATAGATGCATAATTCATGCTTTGACTTAACATGAACTGTGTTTAATGGTTTTGGGCTATGCAGTGGCGCAGTGTAGCCCTTCCTTATCCATCTTACATCTATTGCAGTTTCCGAACATGTAGTGAAGAGAACTTAAAGTAAACTTAAGCAGTGGTAGTGCTGACTGCATGTTCGGACTGAAAGGTTTAGCAAACTGTGCAACTGATCAGATTCAACAGTTTCCTTAATGGTGGCAGACAGAGAGAGAGAAGAGGATGTTAGTGCGTCCCAGGAATATGCAATCTGTACCACTAGTGGGCATATCAGTGCTTGTACCAGATCAGTAGTCTCATTAGTGTTTCTGCATCTATCAACTCAACTTGTAAGCATTCACGTTTGAATGTGCATAAGGGCTCTTTAATGCAGCTAACACATTCTGGAATAGCCCAGTCATATACATAGTGACTATAAGTGTATGTGAATATAAGTGACAATAAGTTGGGTTAGGCATGCTAAACTCTTCTGGATTATGTTATGGTCATCTGCTCCTATAATGTAGGCCTTAAGCTTAGACACTCTGATGCCAACCATGAAAGCACATCAGATTCTGTTTTTGTATGAAATGTAGTTAAAGGCTGCTATACTTGCCCAAGCAACTCACTTTAGTCTGCTGTTGCACCTTTGCTACAAGTATTCTATTCGGCTCAGGCCCACTACTAGCTTCTCAGCTATGTCGTCTAATGCAGGGAAATCATGCTCTTCTCCTCTGTGGGACAGATCAGGGGGTCTTCTTCTCCTGCTGCTTCATTGAAGGAGCTTACATTCTTCACAGCAGGCTCTGCTATCATACCTGCTGCTTGTTAAAGTTGTTGTTAAATTTGCTGTTTTCAAAGATTATGCATAGCAAGTGGTATTTCCATAGCTTGCATATTGCGCTTCATATTTTGGTCATTGATTATGTCTTAGAATCGTATCAGGGCTTAGCAGTTCAAACAGCTCGCCTTCCACCCTCCTACAGAAAAGGTTGTGAAACTTGACAATCAACAACTGATCTATGATTAGTGTCTACACTGCTATATGCTAAACTCAAACAGCCATGTCTTCTTAAATAAATAGTAACTTAACTTTAAACTTTATCATTTTTATTGTATGTTTCTGTACTTCTCTAAAGCTGCATTGAGACATTGTCCATTGTTATGAGTGCTATACACATAAATTGAATTGAATTGAATTCTTTGGCAATATAGTAATTGTGGTGAAAACAGTAATAAATTTAAAATTACTGTTACCCACAGTAATGTGCAGATCGTCACAAAGCTGCTTTACAGAAATTTCCAAATTCAGCATAGAAATTACAAATTTTCTTTGTTTTAAATGTATCCCTATGAGCAAACCAGAGCCTCACCTGGGTGACACCAGATAGTGTTATTCTAAAATAATTTTCCTTTTAAAATTGTGTACAAAAATGAAAATTCGAAGCTTGGAAATTCATTCTAGGTTTAACATGGAGTCTGTCTCAGGATCACTGGTTTTCCTTCCTTTGACCTCTTTTAATAGGTTTTAACTATCCCACATTTTGGAGATTTTGGCTCTGACCCAGTCATCTAGCCATCAAAATCTGGCCCTTGTCAAAGTTGCTCAGACCTTCCAACATGTCTATTTTTCCAGTGCATCAACTTTCAAAAACTAACTGTTCACTTGCTTCCTAATATATCCCACCCCATGATAGGTGCTATTGTATTGAGGTAATCAGTGTTATTGAGCTGAATTTTATGTGTGCAGCACTTTGACAAGGTCACAACGCAGCTTTACAGGAATATAACAATGACAAAATCCCCTTTTTTGTCCCCTTTTTTGTCATGGGACAGTAAAAGATGGCATGCTCAGTATGCTTCATGTAATATTTTCAGCTTGAGCCATTACAGCCTGTGTTGTGTCATGGTTTGATCATGATGCCATGACAGCTTACCTTAAGCACATAACAGAAGCATACTTTACATTTGAAGTTAATAATAAAATTAGCTAAGCAACAAGTACTAGAAAATGTAGATTAGCTACATTAAAACCTCACATTTTTACTATTGTCTATAGATTCTTTGGTGAATTTACTATTAATTCCAAAAGTAAAACAGTGCTGGTCTCTTAAGTATAATTCTACCATTTCTTTTTTTTTCCATTTTCTGTAGGCAAGTTTGAATTTACTATGACTGTATTTGGTAGGTGTAATGCCACATAATCAGGTAATGGGATTTAGTTGTATACTGTACCCTGACTACACAGACAAAAGTTATTTCTTTCTAGCCAACTCAGCCTCTTCATAGATATTGCATCTAGATAGCACTGATTTTATTTTGCATGCCCTCTTTTAATATAGCAGTATATGCACAATCATAGCAAGTAGCTTTATATAGGCTGTTAAAGGAATCTATGGATAATCACAGTTTTTTTCCACAAGGTCTGAATAATTTTAGATATGCAGTTCTGTGCTTCTTGTTTTTTTTTAGCAAAGCAGTTTTCTGTGATGTGTAGGAATGGAGAGGTCATTGTGCTGGTTATGGTTTTCTATGTAGCTGTTGTTCTCGCTGCTTTCAGCTCATCATGCAACTCTTTTCAAGTGACTACTACCTTTACCTTTCTTATCATTAGTCTAATAATGTTTCACACTAGATTTGAAAAGCAAAAACAATATGTATTTTTTTGGCACCATGTTAAGGTAGAGCAATCATGTTGCACGCTGAGGTGGTAGGAGCAGAGCAGGAGTAGCACTAGTCAGATCGTTTCGGCATGGAGTTTTAATGTGCTTCTAATGCTGGTTAAAATCAACATGGACTGACAAAAAATAAGCAAGTTCACCACAAAACCATATTAGTAAACTAGTATAGCTTTAGTTGAAGGATAATTTTATCATTTAATTATCATGTATGACAGGAGTGGTGTGTAATATGCATCAAATTCTCTCCCGTGCTCATTGTCGGAGTGCACTCTGTGTCTCACCCTTCTGCCTTCTACCAAGGTCTGTGTCTCATCCATCTATCATAGCAACAGATAAAGCATGATCGCATTTCTTACATCTACTACTCATACTACATAAAAAAGAGAACGAAATTGTGGATAAAACAATTCATATAAACTTATATAAACTAATAGTGACAAATAGTGATATAAGCCTCTTGAAGAGGGTTCCATCCTAGATGTATTAACTTTAACACATTTACATTTAAAATCAAATTAATGTAATCTCTTGTATTTGTGTTACACAAGCTCTGCTTCAGCAATGCACAGCAAGTGTGAAAGCACGATGGCCATGTGCTGCTTATTCTCTGCTCATGTATCTAAAGTGAAACAGGCATCAGAGTTCCATGAACTATCCACTAGCTTATAATTGAACCATTTTTAAAAAATATATAATGCTTGAATACCCTACCTGACAATGGATATAAAAAATCTACATACCCCTGTTAAAGTGGCAGGTTTTTGTGATGTAAAAAAATTAAACAAAATAAAGATAAATCATAACTTTGATTTATCATATGATTTTATCATAACGTCAGAACTTTTCCACCCTCAATGTGAAATCACAATATATGAAATTGCAGTAAAAAACATTCAGAAACTTGTTTTTTAGTAAAAAGAAAATATAAAAACAATAATCTAGTTTCATAAGTGTTCAAGGGCCCAACAGTGACAGCTTGGCAGTGCTGGGGCTTGAACCATGATCTTCTAGTTAACGACCCAGAGCCTTAACCACTTGAGCTACCACCACCCCCGCTAGTACTAGCATACAGTACACATGAAGGGTGTGCACTAAAAGCAACTGGTATTTGTAAATATTTATTATTCCCACCTCCTTAAAAAAAAGTCCTGATTGGGGTCAGTCAGAAGAATTGATGACTGTTGTATGATAATTACTTTTGAACATATAGAATGTGATTGGTTCATTCTGAGCATAGCCACCTCCCCAAATATAAAAGGGTGTGCACATTTATCCCGATTTTTTCCCCCCTAATATTTCTGAATGTTTCACTTACTTTTTATATGTTGCAATTTCACATTATTTTTGTGTCATTTTAACTGAGTCATTCCTTTATATGCATTTAGGTATGCTGTTTTTCCTTTGCAATTTCAGAAATTAACCTTAATCTAATGCCATTTATTACTTATGCCAAATGATATCTCACTATACTTCTACAGTGACAATAAAGTATAAAAAAAAAATATTATCTATTATAAAATGTTATAATTTTTTTGAAAGATATTTTTTTATATGGGTTTATAAAGAAGAATTATGGGTAAATAGGGAAAATATCTGGATGTATTGTACTTGGTATGGTTGTGTGAGTGTTCACATGTATGTATACATGTCTGCCTGTGTGTGGATCTAGGTGTGTTAGTGTCCCTGAACTCCAGTAGAGTTTATAGTGGGGGATAATAGTGTAGAGCACAAGGGAGGCCCTTTGCAGCAGTGGCTGTCATTAATACTGTCTCTTGAGTACACTGCTGGCCCTACTTACTTCAGGGTTAATGACTCTTTTGCCTTCTACTTTTTACTAATGAAGGCCCAGGTAGAGTGTGGTGCTGCCAAATGAAAGGCCATTAATGGTTGTTAAGGTTATGTTTTCATGTTTTCCATTCACTTGACTCCCCTGACATCTTGACTTGTCACACCAAGTTTTCCAATGGGATCGCCTCATCTCTGTGTGCAAGAAATGTCTGGAGCAATGAGTAGTGTGTCACTCTTGACTTCCTTCATGTTACTAGCAACCCAAAACTGCCCTTTTACCCTGTCTTTGTATTTTTCACAGTGCAGGTTGCCAGGACCAGATTGGTTTCTGTAAAGGAAGTATTTTATAGGATTATTCTAAGTGTGAGATTGAGAATGTGAGAGATTTTCTCTCTTCTTTGTCTATAATTTGTTGTTGTAGTGTGATTTGGGCAGACTCACTCTTATCATCTGCTTACTACATGTTAAGCACTAGGGTCAAACAATTATTACATAATCACCTAAAAGCAATTTGAGCTGATCACAATTACATGTTCTAATCATGATTAACTGTTGTTAAAAAAAGAAAAATAAAATATATATATATATATATGTGTGTACAGTTGTGGAAAAAAAACACGTTTTTTTCTTACATGTTCATGTATTGGTGAGACTATTGTTTTGCCATGTAATTACAATGTTATGTAAAAAAAAAACTAAGCCATGGCCTGATTTTGGGATTGTACATTATTCATTTCCATGAGTTTTGCTTAAGTACATTTTTTGTTGTTCTGAACCATGTTCAATAACACTTTAGTTTTTTACTATATTGTGTCATGTTTTATTTTACTGTCTAAAAAGCAGACACATTTAAATTTAATTTATGGTTAGTGTAGGTGAATGGCTCTTATTAACAAAGTGTATATGAATTAAACTGTCATTACAGTGTTACAACAGTCATAAAATCCCCATGGTCAAAGCTGAACACTATGAATTATGTTTATGTGAAATTAAGAAGACTGAATAGTAGTTAGTCTATGCAGTATACTGACATCAGTTATAAAATAGTGGTAACAGGCTAACATCTTTACAGAACGATATAAGTATATTTGATTTCAGTTGCTCAAATAGTTTTATAGGATATTTCTCATTAACATATTAGCTTTTCTTGACCTATTCTATAAAACTATAATACTAACTAAATATTATTATTATATTTAGCATATAAATATGCATTTATTGTTGCATTAGGACTATTGATTTTATCTATATTAATTCATCAATTTATGAATAACATTTAACAGAAAGGGGTGTGATACATTCTCTTGTTGGTTTGTTTTCTATCTTTGTAGCCATTTGTTTTTGTGTATTGTGGTGATTATATGATGGAACCTCACTAGAGGCCTAATTATCCTATAGCTATCTTTACTCTCCAAGGAAGTGATACGGAAAAACAAGTGTTTTTCTGAAAGGCCCAATCCTCCTCCTTGTTCCACCTCCCTCACTCTATTCCTTTGTGTTTGCCTCCCTTGTGGGTCTCCACTGAGTAGTTTAAAGATGTTTGTTTGAATTTAAGATATAATTCACTACTTCACAAGTTATTTATCTTTATTTAATTTTAGGATGCTTGGTCAGCCATTTCACCTATCAAAAATAATTAAAGCTTAAATAGACACAATCGCAGTACTGTCTTGATATTAGCAGAAGTTTAAAATTAGTTATGTTTAGGATCTGATGAACCTTTATTGCTGATAGGGTCAAGGATAAATTACTTGTCATTCTTTGGAATAGACATCTGTGGAATTAGCACTGGAGTTTTGTGGTATTAGCACCAATTTATTGTAAACTGTGGTATTAGCACCAGTGTATTGTAAACCAACCAGCTGGTGCTAAAAATGTTTTGATTTTTTTTTTTTTTTTTTTTGGGGGGGGGGTAACAATCTTAAAATCAAACTGTTAATAATGTAGGTCTGTAAATAACCATACGTAACGTCAGTAGTTAAAGCATGCAATAAATGTAGTATGAATCAGTTAATTTGAGACCAATGTGGGTTTATTATCAGTAATGAAGTAATGAAGGTAATCATTAAAAAAACACACACACACACTGGAAAGTTGCCTAATAACAGGCCTCCTTTCTTTCTGGCTTGCCAATTTCTCAATGACCTTCTGGTTAAAGTCAGTCATCTCAGTCACCAGTCTCTTTTCTATTGCACCGAGTGTAAGCTCAACCCCCATCACTTGACTGCTGCTGAATTTGCAAATTTGGTCGGTCTGGTCCAAGCTCCTTAATTCTTTTCTTCATCCGAAGGCCTTGTGAAAGGGTATTTTTGTAAAGATATAACCGAATTTTCTTTCATCTCGAGACATTTCGCTTGCTTCCATATTAATCAGTACCTGTCCAGTAACTGACATCTGCTGAGTGGTAATGAGACTCGTTGAGAATGATCCAGTCAAATGTGGCCAAATATATAAAAACAATATTGATTTGCAAACAACAAAAGTGGGAGGGTTCAGGGCACAGAGTGCTGCACCCTGAGGAAAATTTTATACAAGCCAATCAGAGCTCAGCCTCAAATCACACGCTTTTCAAAACTTTATGGAGCTACACACACACACACACACACACACACACACACACACACAAATGAACGAAAAACAGTTTTTAAGGGTGGTGCCCGAGCGCCCTCTATTGACCAGTCACCACTGCACCAGTATATTGTACAAGTAAATGCTATGAGACACGAAGTTGTTTCATCCAACAAATTACTGGCAATTAATCTTGTAACTTACTAGGAAATTAAAGTGCTGCACCTGTACACCTGACTATAAAGATTTCGGGGAATCTTTCTGTTTCTGCTGGCTGCTGACCATAGCGATTGCTATACTGTTCAGGCTAATACGCACAAATTATAATTATACAATGCATTTTTGAATGTGTATTAAGTGTTTTATATACCCCTGTAGCCATGTCTGTGTACAGATAAAGAGGAAGATACTTTTACAGAGAAATATATTTTATGATGCTTTACAATTTAAATTGTTGGCTGTATTGTATAAAAAGCCTTGTATTGAGTGATGTGCTGTATAGTTACACCCCTATAAACATGCTATATTGTGCAAATTGATTTCAGAAAAAATATTTTCGAAACTTTAATAATCTGTTTCAGTTCTTTTGGTATTTATCAGAAATGTAAGTTATTTAGCAAACTTGAAATGAACTCCAGTGGTTATGTTTTTCTTAAATTTACAGTTAACTCCCACGATTAAATTTGATTCATTTTATTCTTATGAGAAGTGAATCATCAGCATTGTGTTTAATATTGGCTGCTGAATATTATTTTGATAATATTTTAATAGTTTATTTAAGCATCTTGGAGAATCTGTCACAGTTCTTTTGAAGATTTTCGTTTTCTGTTGCTTCTGTTTTTGCAGGGGTAAACCCTGACAGCCAGCATTTTGCATTATTACATTTATTAATGTAATATGTTACCTTCTTCCAGGGGCGTCGCTAGGGCTATTCATTCGGGGCTCGAGCCCTGGATGTTTTTAATCTAGCCCCGAATGTTTTATCCCGAATTTTCCACAGGAGTGTAGAGGAATTAATGAAATGTTGATCGTTTTATTAGAGCACTGGTGCCGTTTATCGTACACGATTTTGACTGACATCTCTCTCCGCACGCGCGCGCGCGCACACACACACACACACACACACACACACACACACACACACACGCTCTCGCCAAAATACCGCGAGAGTGTGCGCTCGAATATGCTCTAGAACTGCTCTCGCGATACTTTAATGTCCTACACCTGTCGGTCTGCGCGGCGCCGCTTTCACACCACGTGACTTAAATATCTTACAGCCTACTTAAACGGGACAGCAATAAAAATGTCAGAAAACACAACAATCTTATTAAATATTAGAAGTTAGACTTTTATCTGAATAATGTTAACACAGTTGATTAAAGTAGGCTAACAAATGTATGTTGTGTGAAAAAGGAGGCCCACTGTCTCTGATTCTGAAAACCCCTGACATATAGGACCCTTTAGAATATTATTCCATACCCAAAATGAACAAAAGCCTTAAGACATTACAGTCTGAACCTCATGACTTTCTATTATTCTACTAATGCAGTATTTAAGTTAAAATACGGACATGACTTAGGGGAACAATGGACCAGAACAGACTCTATCATTCGGCTGTTCTGTCAATTGATAAAGGAATTCTCAGCACTAGAAATACTAGTATGATAATTGACCGTTTTGCTCAAGGCTCGGATGATTCCACCCTCAAAAAAATTGTATAGAAAAGTCATCAAGAGCATGAAGTAGACAAGATACAAGCAGTAAGATAAAGAAAAGATTTAAGAAAAAAAAATAAACAAAGAATAATTCATACAGTAGTGGCAGCATAAATCAGGAATGAAATAACAGGTGCATGTATAATATAGATTATTGTAAAATAATAGTAATAATAAAGGATCTGCACGGCACTGCTTCACCCACAAGCTGTAAAAGAGATAATATTGCATGGCATACCTGTGTGAGAGAAAATGTAATGAATTTAATGAATTCTTTTTTTAGTAGCAATACTCTGAAATGATGGGAGGAGTCAGAAAAAAGATTGAATTAAATTTTCTAAAGTTGCATACTGTTTGTGTTAATTTGTGTTTATTATTAAACAACATTACATAAAAATGCCCTTAAAAACATGTTATTCTTGCTTACCCCCTCTCCTCAGTTAGCCCCGGATGTTTTGGGCTCAGCCCCTGAAGTTTTCAAATCCTAGATACGCCCCTGCCTTCTTCACTGTCATGTAAACATTTTCCTGTTAAATTTAATTTTGGTTGAAAACTAATATTTGGAAATCTAAAATGTCATAAAAATCTAAGACTAAATTAATATAGAAAAATAAGCTGCCTATTCTGCACTGCACTATTTGTGACACAAAAGTGAAAATTTTTATTTTATCTTATATACACCCTGAACCCTAACCCATATTTGTTTATAATACAGTAATACCTTGACTTACGAGTTTAATTCGTTCTGTGACCGAGCTCCTAACTCAATTTGCTCGTATATCAAATCAAATTTCTCCATTAAAATGAATTGAAATGCTATGAATCCGTTCCAGCCGTCCAAAAACCACACCAATTTTTTTTGTTACGTGTTTTTTTAAATAAGAAAAATGTACTTTATAAATAACAAATAGTGTATAAAACAATAATAATACATAATAAAAGAGAATGTAAAGAAATAAACTGGTTTTATTAAGTGTATTTACGTTGAAGAACAGACGAAGATGCTAGCGGAAGTGGAGGAGGGTGGCGGAGTTTTTCATTTCGTGCTCTATCGCGTAACCTAACTTACTCGCTACACACTTAATGCTACAATTAATTTAGCTTAATAAATTTAGCTTAACTGCTAAATTTAACTTACACACTATGCTACACTTTATCGCTAATCTTAATTACTACTTTTTTTTCACTTCACTTAATCATCTTCACTGACTTTTGCCTTTTTCGCCACACTTTCCTCGCTTTCACTTGCAGAGCGTTTCAATAAAAACCTGTTCAAGGAGGTTTGTTTATGTCTCCCTTTCAAAATGTTTGGAAAATAAGTGAGGAAGTGTCATTACACAGCGCCAACGCACGACCTGGAGAGATAACCACGTGAACTGACCGCTCGCTGGGCGACCTAGTGACGGGTGGCGTAAGCTCGCTCGGTCGTAACTCAGATCTCGGCTCGTATCTTAAAGCAAAAAATATATGTATATGTTTATATATACGAACTGCGTAAAAAGTTCATTCCATATAATGAATCCAGCAAAGATAACTAATGAAAAAACTTGTGTTTTACATGTGAATCAAGTGGAATGCTATTAAGATCAGGAAAAGCCTGAGTAATTAATACAAAAGTCTCTTTATACACAACTTTAACTGTTCTTTTCAACATCTTTCCGACCTCATGGACTCTAAAATCTAAATGCAGGTTGAAATTCACATATTTAAGGCCCCTTTTACAATATACCTCTATTATAAGAAAATATCCACAACAGGTATATTGCAGTGGTCCAAGAAATTTGTTTTTCTGGTGTGGTTTTTACTTTACTTATTTAAAAAAATGTTTTTTTTCCCTTATTTCCTTTTTGCTTTATAATGTTTTTACCAAAAAGAAATGTCAATAAAAAGAATGTCCACAAAGTCAGTAACTAGGAAAAAACATATTTTTTCTCTCGCTTTTTTCACAGGAGTTTTTCGAGCATGCAAAACAACTCTGGGATGATGAAGGCGTGAAGGCCTGCTTTGAACGGTCCAATGAGTATCAGCTCATTGATTGTGCCCAGTAGTGAGTACTTCCTCCTCTTCTGTGACGTTGTTTAAGTTGTGCACACTGGACATGACTAAAATTAATCAAATCAGTACATAATACATATTCTTTAACTTAGTATTGTTTTGTTTCGTAAATAAAATGGCAGTAAATCAGTTGTGGCATTGTAAGCATAGCAAATGAACAGATAAGAAATATGATGTTTATGATTTTTACAGTTACTGAATATATGGTGGTTTTAAAGAAAGTAAAATCCGGATATGTATGTTTACATGGGAAGTGGACACAGTTGGTTAGTGCTTAGCACATTTACCAGTGGGGTGGGGGTTTGATTCCCACCTCTGCCCCAATATGTGAAGTTTGCATGTTCCCACTGCGTACAGACAAAGGAAATTATTCTCTCCTATTGGTACATGGCTGTTGCTTGTAATATGTGCGAAAGGAATCAATCTCAATCTTTCTCACTACATCGTGCTTGAAGTTTTCACCACTCACTTTCTCATAATCCCTCACAATTTTTTTCTACTTTATGCTAATTTCAAGTGACAGATCTGCACAGTGGACACATATTATGAAAGTATAGTCTTAATTTAAGTAAGGATCTTAGAATCACTGTTCATATTCCTTACATGCTTGATGGAAACTCATTGATTACATAAATAATTAACTGAGAATAATAGATTTTTGTCCAATACTATGATGTTATTGCAATGTAATTAACTTTTCATTTTTAAACCTCATCAGCTGGTCCAGACGTTTATCCTTCTATGTCTGCTACATTTTTCACACCTGAAAAATTCAAATAATATGAATTAAGATGAATAACTGAATAATAAGCTGAATAATAAAAATAATAAGATTTTAAGAGTTAATTTACCCAATAGATCTAATGTTATCTTCATTATGGGTATATTTGTGTTCAGGAGAGTGAAGTAAATGTTGTATCATAAACTGTTGCCCCTGGGATTGTTACCATGAGAGTCAATCTCACGCCCTATGCACTATTCTCAAAACCTGTGAAACATTAAGTTAGAATGGAAAATTAGCCCTTAAGCAAAACACCAATTCTACAATACAGTCCAGTTTTTCACCGAACTGTTTTGGAAAATTAAACAAACTAATAGTTATTATTTTCTTCTAAAACTACTTTTATTTGTTATTGTGTCTGCTATTTAGTGATTAGGTATTTTTAAATCACTTAGTCTAAAATGTATACTGGGGATGTTCAATTCTATTTGTAACACTTTTAACAATGAACAGCTTTATAGAACTGTATAAATTCAGAATATAAATTATACATTTTAAATTATCCCTGATGAGCAAGGCAGAGGTGAAAGCAGCAAGGAAAAACTACCTGAGACAATATTAGGAAGAAACCATGAGAAATATAAACTGTCATTTCCTAATTCCTAACATGGTACTGAAGAACGCAAATTTTGTCTCTTTTTATGAAAGAAACTAAATAGCCTCAATCCATCCAGGAACTTTCCCATTATGAGGAGGATGTATCTGTGAATGCACATGCATAATATACATATATTGATATACACAATATATGTGTGTATCAATGCACACATTACACACAATGCAAACATAAGTGGAGAGAGTTTCCATTGGCTGGAATATAGCCAGTGCATTGCTCATTTGGTATGCAGTAACTTGGCTGCTTTGTAACAGCACTTAACTATTAGCATGTTGTCTATTTTTTACATGCCGTATCTGAGAAATATTGAAGGACAGTTAGCCTCAGCCTATCTGCTACTGTATGCAGGCCATTATTCACACAGTGTTTGAGAAGATTCTGTACAAGCCATATTGAAGGGAGTTGGTAAAAATTTTGTCTTAGGCCTGGTAGAGATTCAGCTGTTTAATGTAGAGTTTGTTTGTTGCATGTTAACATTCAATATTATGTTAAAATAATATTAAATGACTTTTGTTTATTTGACTGTATAATTATAGAATATTTTAGCTTAGATGTAATCTAAGTAGGCTCATGAGGGCTATAGTGATTAGAGCACTTGGTTCTGGGTTGTTGTTTGTTTATATCACTCCCAGGGGTACTTGCTTATATCAGATCTGATGTTGTTTGTCCCTGAGAAATATATTTACTGGAAACAAAAGTGAGGTAATGAAGCCACTTTAATAGATGTATTGAGCATGTTGGTCAAGATTAATATTGTAAAATGTAGTAATCACAAAGGTCTTAAACATATTTTTGAAATTGTAACTTTCATAAAAATGCGACCTGCAAATTATTTCAGGCTGAATCCAGGTTAATAAAACTGTTTCACATCTAATAAAAATGTTTAAAAGACCTTGTTTAAAATGCAGATTTTTTTGTATTTGTACAAAAATCTTTGTACACTCTCTTTCCATTCATATTTGTTCAGTTTGTTATCAGCTGAGTATAATTTTTTACAAAAACATGCAAGTAATGCAAGCAAAGAATGTTTTCTTAAATATTCTATAACTTTTAAATAGTCAATTTCACTCCATACACTGTTTTCAGCTTACTTGATGGAGCTATATGAAGTAAAAAGCTGATCGTTTTCAGTCAAACTTGCTCATTGAGTCATTAAATGGCAAGGCCTTGAGCTTTAATTTTTGAAACCTGGATATAAACCCTGCTAGATTATGTAAAATTGCTGTATCAAAGAGCATGGGCATATCAGTATTGAACTAGCCCACAGGCATTCAATAGTGACCAGTACAGGATATTAATGCACTCTCTCCCTCTCACTTGCTTACTCTGTGTCTCTTAGGGCTAGGAATATGTGGCTGTGCTTGAATTGATTGAGTTCTATATCTGGCAACACATTCCAGGCTATTGGAACACACAGAGTACAAAGTCAGATGTGCTCTAATGCAACAGAAAAAGCATAGTCTACATATTAATGACATTTTTATCCACACAATTATTCACATTTGAACTTGTGCCAGTCAAACAATTTGTCAAGCAAAAATATTGCAATATAATTGTGAAACTTCTGGAAGTTTGACAAAGGTATTTCTCTCCAGCATTCTATTGGACTATTATTCAATAATAGTACAGCACATAATTCTGCTCCTAACTCCAAGATTCAAGAAGCTTTATTGTCATTTCAACCACATATAGCTGACGCAGTACATAGTGAAATGAGACAATGTTTCTCCAGGACCTGGTGCTACATAAACATACAACATATAGTTTAAACACAGGAACAACACAAAGCTAGGGCAGAAAGATTCGTCCAAGCCACATAAAGTGTACAGGGTGCAGCTAGGTGCAAACAAAGCAACGAAAGACAGTGCAGAAATAATGAATACAAAAAAGACAACACAAAACACTTTAGCACCGAAAAATAAAAATAAAAAGAACGTGCAAGGAACTGTAATGAAATGTATAAAAATGAGATGATGATGAACTTCGTGACCTGACAACATGTATTGTGCAAAAATACAATAGCAGCAGTTGAGGTAGTGCAAAATAGAAATAACCATAAATATGAATATAAATATAGCAGCAGATGAAATACACAGGGGTTGAGGTAGTGCAATAAATATCGAACAATATAGGTTTTGGGTGTGTGAGTGTATCCACACAGGTGAGAGAGAGAGTGAGTGTGGGTGTGTGTATGTGTGTGTGATAGACAGAGAGTTATGAACAGTTCAGTCCTGAGTGTGTGTGTGCATGTGTGTGTGTGAGAGAGACAGAGTTTGACAGTTCAGTCCCGGGTGTTTAAGAGCCTGATGGCTTGAGGAAAGAAACTGTCTGGTTGTGAGGGCCCAAATGCTCTGGTACCTCTTTCCAGATGGCAGGAGGGTGAAGAGTGTGTGTGTGGGGTCATCCACAATGCTGTTAGCTTTGCAGATGCAGCGTGCCATGTAAATGTCCTTGATAGAGGGAAGAGAGACTCCGATGACCTTCTCAGCTGTCGTCACTATCCGCTGAAGGGTCTTGCGATCTGAGACGGTGCAATTCCCAAACCAGGCAGTGATGCAGCTGCTCAGGACGCTCTCGATGGTCCCTCTGTAGAACACAGTCAGGATGGGGGGAGGGAGATGGGCTTTCCTCAGCCTTCTCAGGAAGTAGAGGCGCTGCTGGGCTTTCTTGGTGATGGAGCTGGTGTTGAGTGACCAGGTGAAGTTCTCTGCCAGATGAACACCAAGGAATTTGGTGCTCTTTACGATCTCCACAGAGGATCCGTCAATGGACAGCGGAGAATGGTCACTCGGTGCTCTCCTGAAATCAACAACCATCTCTTTAGTCTTGTCAACGTTCAGAGACAAGTTGTTGGCTCTACACCATGCTGTTAGCTACTGCACCTCCTCTCTGTAAGCTGACTCGTCGTTCTTGCTGATGAGACCCACCACAGTCGTGTCATCGGCGAACTTGACGATGTGGTTGGAGCTGTGCATTGCTGCACAGTCATGAGTCAGCAAAGTGAACAGCAGTGGACTGAGCACACAGCCCTGTGGACCTCCAGTGTTCAGTGTGGTGGTGCTGGAGATGCTGTTTCCAATCCGGACTGACTGGGGTCTCCCAGTCAGGAAATCCAGGATCCAGTTGCAGAGAGAGGTGTTCAGGCCCAGTAGGGTCAGCTTCTCAATTAGCTGCTGAGGGATGATTGTGTTGAATGCTGAACTGAAGTCTATGAACAGCATTCATACTTATGTGTCGTTACAGTCCAGGTGTGTGAGGGCAAGATGGAGGGTTGTGGTGATGGCATCGTCCATGGAACGGTTAGGATGATACGCAAACTGCAAAGGGTCCAGTGAGGGTGGTAGCTGTGACTTGATGTGCCTCATGACGAACCTCTCGAAGCATTTCATCACGACTGGTGTGAGTGCGACTGGATGATAGTCATTGAGGCAGGAAACCGTAGACTTCTTTGGCACAGGGATGATGGTCGTACCCTGCCAGGAATGTTGTCTGGTCCAGCAGACGTCCGTGGGTTAACTCTGCATAGAGTTCTCTTCACGTGAACCGTGGTGAAACAGAGCACCTGGTCGTTAGGAGGAGGATTGGTCTTCCTCACTTTTGTGTTGTTCTGTGCCTCAAACCGTGCGTAGAAGTCGTTCAGCACATCTGGAAGGGAGGCGTCACTGTCACAGGCAGGTGATGTTGTCCTGTAGTTGGTGATCGCCTGGATGCCCTGCCACATGCGGCCGGAAGTCTCCGATATCATGGAAGTGGCCATGGATTCTCTGGGCGTGTGCGCGCTTCGCCTCTCTGATGGCTCGGGACAGTTTGGCCCTTGCTGTTTTTAAGGCTGCCCTGTCCCCTGCTCTGAAGGCGGAGTCTCTCGACTGCAGGAAAGCATGCACTTTTGCAGTCATCCACGGCTGCTGGTTGGAGCGTGTGGTGATGGTCTTGGAGACAGTCACGTCATCGACGCACTTCCCGATGTAGCCGGTCACTGATGCCGTGTACTCCTCCAAGTCAATACAGTCACCGTTGGTTGCAGCCTCCCTGAACATGTCCCAGTCAGTGCACTCAAAACAGTCCTGAAGAGCAGAGATGGCTCCTGTTGGCCAGGTTTTAACCTGTTTCAGAACCGGTTTAGAGCGTCTGACGAGTGGTCTGTATTTTTCCAACTCACTTCAGTAGGAAGTATTGTAGATGTTTCAGACTGATAAGGACCTGTTCGTGCTCACAATGACTACAGTGAACAAAGTGATCTTCAGACTGTTAGACACAGAATAAACATACAGCTAGCTGCCATAGATACACAAAGATTAGAAGCTTACATGAGGCCTAGGGACTGTTTAATTAGGTTGGAATTTGTAGAGAGATCATTTTAATCATTATAAAGTTTCTTAAATTTCAGGTGTAAAAAGCACACAAGAAATAACACATATATTGATATTATCTTGTCCAGAGAGAACCAGGCCCTACATTTTAAATATGTTTGAAAATTCTCTTAATTTCCTTTTTTTTCTTGTTGCAATAAAGCTAATTCATTCATTCATTCTTTAGTAACTACTTTTTCCTGGTCAGGGTCATAGGGGATCCAAAGCCTATCCATGTAACACTGAGCAGAAGGTGGAAGAATCCACCCTGGATGGGATGCCAGAGCTCAGGACTGATCCTAGGACAGTAGAGATGCGAGGTGGCAGTCCAACCTATGGCTGCACTATGCTGCTCACAATAAAGTTAATGTCCCTTCAAATTATTTTTGAAAAATAGTCAAAAGAGTTAAAAACACATTTTTTTAATTCATTTTAATTCAATTCATTTTTTTTTTGTGTAGTGTTTTTAACAATGGACAATGGACAAGCTTTACAGAAATATAAATTCAGGATTTTGCTTTGGATCTCTTCCAGTCTAGCATTTGGGAAGGGGTAACAAGTAAAGAAAAGTGTAAAAGTAAATTAGTGCTGGTGAATCAAGAGCTTTCAATCTTAAACAAAATTTATTTTGTATAAAACAAAACAGAAGCTTTTAAAAGGGGCTTCAAAATGGGGTTTTACAGTCTCTTCCCAACTAAAAACAGGAGAAAAACAAACAGGAACAAAAATGATATCCACTTTTTTACTATTTACAGGAGACACTAATACAGTGTAAGTCTGCAGTTTGTTACCCAATCAGAATGAAAGAAACAGGCTGGCATTTGCTGCTTTAACAAACAACAGCTTGTACACAGACTAAGGCAACAACTACATATTCACTGGAAGTAATTGCACACTTGCTAATATTCTTGAGCAGGAGAACACATCAGCAACATCAGTTTGAAATGTTATAGTAATATGCAGCTTTAAGAAAAAAGTTAGATACATAGATACCCATGTGAACAAAATTGTTGGCACCCTTCCATCAAAGAAAAATCTACAGCTGTCACTGAAATAACTTGAAACTGACAAAAGAAATAATAAATAAAAATTACTAAAACTTGTACTAAAAAATTACTGAAAATTGACTAATGGAAATCAGGCATTGCTTTTGAACTGTGGTTCAGCAGACACATAAAAACCAAACTAAACTGAAACTGGTCTGGACAAAAATTATGGTACCCTTAACTTAATATTTTGTGGCAATCACTGCAATCAAGTGATATTTGTAATGTTCAACGAGACTTCTGCACCTGTCGACAGGTATTTTGGACCACTCCTCAAGAGCAAACTGCTCCAGCTGTCTCATGTTTGAAGAGTGCCTTCTCTAGACTGCATGTTTCAACTTTTTCCACAGATGATCAATAGAATTTAGATCAGGACTCATAAAAGGCCACTTCAGAATAGTCCAATGTTTTGTTCTTAGCCATTCTCCCAGAAGCTTTGTAGCTTGTCCTTTGGACAGATGAGACAAAACTGGAGCTTTTTGGCAAATCACTCAGCTCTAGGTTCACAGATGCAAAAATGAAACATAGAGAGAAAAGAACACTGTACTTACTGTTATTGTTATGTTCTGGGGCTGCTTTGCTGCATCTGGCACATGGTGTCTTGAATCTGTACAGGGTACAGTGAAATCTCAAGACTATCAAGGCATTCTGGAGTGAAATGTGCTGCCCAGTGTCAGAAAGCTTGGTCATGGGTCCTCCAACAGGTTGAACACACAGCTAAAAACACACAACAATGGCTAAGAAAAAAACACTGGACTATTCTGAAGTGGCCTTCTATGAGCCCTTGAATATATATGAGCCCCTAAATGTTATTGAACATCTGTGGAAGAAGCTGAAACATGCAGTCTGGAGATTGCAGCCTTCAAACCTGAGACAGCTGGAGCAGTTTGCTCACGGAGAGTGGGCCAAAATAAATGTGAACAGGTGCAGAACTCTCATTGAGGGTTACAGAAATTGCTTGATTGCATTGATTGCCTCAAAAGGGTGTGCAATAAAACATTAAGTTAAAGGTACCATCATTTTGTTTGTTGTTTTAAATGCAACTGTTGAACCACAATTCAAAAGCAATGTCTAATATTCATTAGTCAATTTTCAGTAAATTTTTATTTATTATTACTTTTGTCAGTTTCAAGTTATTTTAGGGTTTTCCTTTCTTTAATGGATAGATAGATAGATAGATAGATAGATAGATAGATAGATAGATAGATAGATAGATAGATAGATAGATAGATAGATAGATAGCTGTGTGCTACTGATAGATTGATAGAAAAATATATGGAGAGAGCTTCAAGTCAAGAAGTCAAGTGAAATGAAACCACATTTCTCCAGGACCCTGGTGCTACATAAAGCAACACAGAGCTACATAAAACAACACAGAGCTAAGGACTTAAAGTTATCCTATTCTAAGGATGTGCAACCTAGTGTAAACAGTGCAAGACAAAAGACGACAGGACAGATACACAAAATAGCACCAACCAGTATACATTCTGTAGTTGAGTAGTTTGTGCAAAATAAGAAGATTATAAACAATAAGAAGGTTCTTGTAAACATATACACTTATATAATAGAAACAGTTGGTGGCATCATTGAATTGTGGTGTGCAAAGACAGCAATTGAGTGAATGCACAAAAGCTGCTGTGTTTATATAGGTGGTCCTGTAGACATACAGTTCTCAGTGTTAATGACTACACCTCCTTTGAAAATTAACATTTAAAACAATATCTCAATGAACACAAAAACAATTTCCAAAATGTTGACAAGACTAAGTTTAATATAACATCAGTTTTACTCAAATTAGTGTGATGCAAAAATGAGTACACCCCACAACAAAAACTACTAATGACAGCACCAAGTCTTCTAGGCATGGAATGAACAAATTGGCGACATTTTGCAACATCTATCTTTTTCCATTCTTCAATAATGACCTCTTTTAGAGAATGGATGCTGGATGGAGAGTGATGCTCAACTTGTCTCTTCAGAATTCCCCATAGGTGTTCAACTGGGTTCAGATCAGGAGACATACTTGGCCACTGAATCAGTTTTACCCTGTTCTTCTTCAGAAATTCAACAGTGGCCTTAGATGTGTGTTTAGGATCGTCATGTTGGAAAAGTGCACGACGACCAAGGGCACGGAGTGATGGTAGCATCTTCTCTTTCAGTATAGAGCAGTATATCTGTGAATTCATGATGCCATCAATGAAATGCAGCTCCCCAGCATCAGCAGCACTCATGCAGCCCCACATAAGGACATTGCCACCACCATGTTTCACTGTAGGCACCATGCATTTTTCTTTGTATTCCTCACCTTTGCAACGCCATACAGTTTTGAGGCCATCAGTTCCAAAAACATTTATCTTGGTCTTATCACTCCAGAGTATAGAGTCCCAGTACTCTTAAACTTTGTCAGCATGGGCCCTGGCATACTCTAGACGGGCTTTTTTGTGCCTGGGCTTTAGGAGAGGCTTCTTTCATGGACATCATCCATGCATGCCATTCCTCTGCAGTGTACTCCGTATTGTGTCGCAAGAAACCGGTTAGGCTTTCTACTTCTTTAGATAACTGCAGTGAAATTGCATGCAGATTTTCTTCATCCCTTCTCATCAGAAGACGCTCCTGTCGAGGTGTTAACTTCCGTGGACGACCTGGACGTCTCTGTGAGATAGTTGCAGTTACATCTTTTTTAAATTTGTGTACCACTTTTGCTACAGTTTTCTGACTGATAAGTAAAGCTTTGCTGATCTTCTTGTAGCCTTCACCTTTCTGGTGTAAAGAAATTATTTTCTTTCTCAGGTCTTGTGACATATCTATTCCATTGCTGACAGCATGAAATGGGAATGGGTTTTCTTTAAGTAACACCCTTTTGTAGTCAACTGACTGCTGGACACCTGTGTAATGAATAATTAGACTCACCTGTGGTTGAATTCTTGTTGAATTAGACATTTGGAGTCTAAAATTTAATGTTATTAACCTTACTTTCATGTTATAAGTTAAAGAGATGTTATATAAAACTTAGTCTTGGCATAGTTTTGGAAATGGCATCGTCACCATTTCCAGCACAGTGTAGAGCCTCAGAAATGGTCGGCTGTTGGAGAGTGCTGTCCAGTCCATGATGCAGCTAACTGTGGTACATCAATGTTCATCGACCTTCATTTGTTTCCCACTCAGGATGGTATTAATAATGCTGTGTAAAAACGATGATCCTCAGTGTAGATCCATCTTTGTTGAGATGTGTGTACGCTCTGTGTAGCATATAGACCAGAGTGTATTCATGCCTAAATGTGCCTGATAGACAAACTTTAAGGGGCCTGGTGCCATTACTAGTGGACTGAGCTGTTCAGGACTAAATGGTCCACTTCTAAATGCTCTTCATGGTGTGTGAAATGATTGCACGGGGCCTGTAGTCTGTAAGAGTATTGGGTGTCCTGGTTTTGGCACTGGGACAATACACAATGCTTCTGGACTTGAGGCACTTTCTGTAGTCTGAGAGAGAGAGAAGACATTTGCTGAAGCATAGCACAACTGTCTTGTGCAGGTCTTCAGTTACCTGCTTTGGCTGATTCCATTAAAGTTGCCTGTACAGTTTTCCCAATTCTCTCCTAATTTAAATACATTTAATAGTCATTCTGGGAGAAAGGGAAGGTGACAAGCTTGGCAGAGATGGGACCTTTGGTGGAGTAGTCATTAATGGATGAAGTGTTAATGGACAGCTGGTCTGGAACCTGTTAATTTGTATTTAAAAAAGGGCTCATGGGCTCTCTGTTGATCTCTACTGGCATAGTCCAAAGTAGTGTCACTATGGATACTACTGATTGGTTATTTGTTTCTTTGTTTCTTGGAGGTGTGAGTACGCATGTGTGCCTTGAGTCTCTGTCTGGTACGAGCAGTTGTTTAGGCAGCGTTCATCAAGGAAACACTTCCAGCAGCATGTCATGTGTACACACATATTGTCTAAATCCTCAACATGTGCACATTGGTATAGCAAGAATATTATGAATTATGAAACATATTACGTATAACTGCAGATTTTCAGTCAAATCCACAGCTAGTGGATACCAGAATTAGCTGAGTTTCAAGAAATTAGCTCTGAGTTTCAAGAAAAATCATGGTGAATGTAGATGTTTTATATAATTACGAAATGATTTTACTAGGTTCAGTTATCTGTACACTTCAGGTTATAATAATTCCTGATATGAGATTCAAAAACAGCTTTTTGTATTGTCTGTTTTTCAGCTTTCTGGACAGAATTGATTCAGTACGGCAAAATGACTATACACCAACAGACCAGGTGGGGGTGCTCTTAAGTGTGTTCTTGTGCATGTGTGCATATGTGTACTGGAAGGATACCCTGAAAACACTGATATATTCTAGTTGGAGTAACCTTCCTTATTTATTTAGAAACTGTTCTAAATTTAGGAAGTAATTTTTATGTCTCTATCAATGTATGAATCTATTTATTTTCTGTGGCCCCAAGCCTTTGAGCATCTTATATATTTTTTATTCCAGATATATTTTTAGAACTACTGTAACATTTGAACATTTCAGTGTTTGAAGTCAGTATCACATGTATAACATGAAAGGGAAAACCAAAAGTATATCTAATTTTTTAGACATCTTGTCAAAAAGTCACAAGGAGTATGTTTGAAAGGGTTTATCTCTTTCTGCTGTCACAGCCTTCAGAAGGTACATAATGAAAAAATCACAAAGGGATATGCCTCTTCATGAAACATAAATGTGTGGTTTACATAACCTTACTTTAGGTACATTTACTTTTTGTACACTTTATAAATCAGAAGCAACAACCGCTAGATGTCATGTCAGAGGCACAACATCCCCTGTTCATCTAGTATATTACGTGGGACTGTAAAATATTTTGTGATGTCATGCACTGCAACGTTAAATACAACGTTAAACACTAACAAGCACACTAAACACAAATACACTAAACACTGTCATTCTTGTTACTGTTGTTTAAAAGTAGCTAGCAGGGATTACTAGCTAGCCAAACCACATCTAAAAGTATTTGAAAAGTAAGGCCATATTTCTATTGTTTTTGCTATACACTGAAGAGATTAGGTTTTGGTTTGTGCTCAGATGGTAAGTATCAGAATTCATAGATCAGAATTTTAGCTTTCATTTGATATTTACATATAGATATGCTTTGTAATCTTAATCTCAGAACATGGTAACATTAGTGTCAGACTACAAAACATTTAGTATAGAGCAGATAGTCTTAAAAATTAAACACAATAATACCACATGACTTGTAACTGCATCAATTGGACAACCCGCTGACATCACCAAACTAATGCATTCTTCTTTTCTGATCCTTTTCTGCTTTTTACTGTAGCATCTTTCAGTTGTTATTTGTTTTGGTTCTCCCTTCAGTCTGCTCTTCAGGAGGTGAAATTCTGCAAAAGGTCAAGTGATTAACTTGGCCGATCTAAACCGCTTGGTAGTTCTTTGTTAGCAATATATTTGGGTCATTGTTTTGCTGCATAATGAAGTTCTCTATAAATTGTCAGACATAATGTTTCTGTAGACTTCTATTATACTTCTGCTACTATCATGACATTGGCTCCACCTTGTTTAACTGTTGAGCTTGTATGTTTTGGATAAAAGGAGATCCTGTCTTTCTCTAGACTTTGGTCTTTCCATTTTTGATCACTTGAAAAATGGGTGGGAACCAACAGAAGGTGCAAGGTTTTTAGTTGTTTAGCACATTAGTTGTAAAAATCAGGAAATGAAAGCTGGAATTCTGAACTATTGTCTCATATTTATCTTTTGATCTTTTGAAATGTCTTCAGGGTATAAATAAAAGAGGGGACCGTAAGTTCCATGTTGTTCTCTTTCCAGAAAACATATGAGAAATTTCTGCTGTCAGTTGTCATGTGTCATTTTGTTTCTTACTATATTGCATTCCATTTTCTCACTTTGTGCAGGATTTGCTTAGGTGCAGAGTTTTGACTTCAGGGATTTTTGAAACACGATTCCAAGTAGACAAAGTCAACTTTCAGTAAGTTGTTGCAGTCTTTACTTTTTTATGTAATTAGAGTTAATGTTTCAAGGATTTCTGTTTGAAGGTAGACTGCAGTCATTTCAAAGCATGATATCAAATCTCTTAAATACTTTGCTGACATGTGTCTACTGATGCAATAAATGCTAATAAATTATGTAATACATTTTGTAATAAGAAATTAGTCATCTTGTTATTGTGATTAATCTTCACTATGGAAATAGCAAATTATTTCAGAATATTTAAACAACTAATTGTTTTAAATACATTTGTTTTGACCATGGAGATTTTTTTTCCTTGTCCCTGCTCATTTTCTCTTTCTCTCTCAGCATGTTTGATGTAGGTGGTCAGAGAGATGAGAGAAGAAAATGGATCCAGTGCTTTAATGGTGAATTATAAATTTGCAGATGTCTATTTTACCAGTCAAAACTATACTGTTGGATCATTTACATGGCTTTTGCAGGCCTAAAACAAATCCAGAATTAATACTAAAAAGAAAATCTTAGTGACAGTGCTTTTTTGCTGTATGTTGTTCCAGATGTGACGGCTATCATTTTTGTGGCAGCCAGCAGCAGTTACAACATGGTGATCAGAGAAGACAACAGTACTAACCGCCTTCGCGAGTCCCTAGATCTTTTCCGCAGTATCTGGAATAACAGGTTCCACCTGTCCCTCTTTTCTAGATTTCTTTTTTTTTTGGTTCTCTTAAGTCTGACTACAGTACTTTTCAGTTGAAATTTAACTGATATTAGACAGTGATCAAGAACCTACAGTAATGTGCTATATTTTATATTTGTAGTGTTGAATAGTTAGTTGTATCATGCTAGCAACCCTCCCCTGCCTCAAAATTTCTTTCATCACTTTACATATAAGCAGTTTATGAATTGTTGCACTTTCAGTGTTTATATGATTTCTGCTGGTGTTCATAAAGCATTTTCTTCAGTTCTGTCTATGATTATGCTTTGTTTTGCAATTTAGTAATTTAGTCGCAAGAAGAGTAAAATTCTGCCTTTGTATTGTAAGTATTGTAAACCTTTTTGATCCAGACAGTGTGGTACAGCATATGATATGTACAAGATTGTGATTCCACATTTTGTTCTTAAATTCAGTTTGTTTGTTTACTCATTCCTACATTCTTTCATTAATTTCCAGCTTTTCTTCCAAATTTTGTCAGTGTCAGTTCCAAGTAACATGTTCCTCCCTTTCAGATAGCACCTATCACCTCCTAGCCATGAATGACTGTGACTGTATTGTCACTTGAATCAAACTAGCTAGAATCACTTTACTATTGCAGCACACCAATCTTCACATGCATTGAAAACATTTTTTAGCTTTTCTTTTAACACATTGTAATACAAATTTCATTCAACCTTAATTGATATGAGTTCTAGATTTCAGAACACCTTTGTTTGTTGGTTTTATAACTTTGGAGTATCTTTGTATCACTTCTCATTGTAACTACAACAAACCACTACTTCTTTGACTGATTTTTGAAATGCACAACAGAGTTTGAGCTTCTTTTGGACTAATTTTCCAAGGCAGTGTCATGGTTCTCTGCCAAAAAATGAAACAAGCAACAATAGAGCTTTTGAAGCAAAAATCTCTGAATGCCTTGAACTTCAATATCAAGGGTGACATCACTTCCATGCAGCTTCCCACATTTTACTCTTCTTCTAAGCCATTCCTTGTGTTTGCCTTGTGATAGACAGATTTTGAAGGAAAAATGAGCATAGACACACACATAAAGTCCAACCATCAACATGAACTTAAATGTATTAAATGTGTCTTTTCAACCCTTCCCCCATAGCTTCATTAAGCTAATCCTGGGGAAGAGGGAAAAATTGCTATTGCTGACCAGGTACTAATTCAAGCCTTGGTGGTTGGAAAACCTCTTCTGGCATACCAAACACGACAAAGTTGCAAGTATGGGCAAATTGGCTGTTTAAATTCTTGGCCACATTGTTTAGACAGTTTAAGTAACCAGGACAACTTTTTTGCAAGTGTGAAGACCCATATTTATGAGGATTGTCTTTTGTAAAAACATTAAAAAAAAAAAAAAAAAAACTGCAATCTGATGTACTAACACACTCTATAGAGAATTTCACTGGATAAGAAAATCACGTGGCTTGTCAGAGTAAATCAGTAAGGTTTACTGAACTTTAAATTTACTTTAATGTGCAATTGCAATTTAACACGTTCAGAGACCATTATTGATGAAAGACAAAATTGTACCATTTAATAAGGGTTAGTGGTAGACTTTCTCAAAATGAATTCTTACTCATGTTAATTTTGGGTTATTAGATATTCCCCCCATCTGAACATATTTAAATGCCAGCATAATTTAACCAACCCCTTTTATTCATTTATTTGTACTGTATTTTAAACAAACCAATTTCACTGACTTTAATCTGCATTATACTTGTGTTTTAGAATCTCTCAGAATTTTGAGAAATTGTTTGATTTACAATAATTGCTATACAGAAGCCTCAATTAAATATTACACATGACTAATTTTATGCAATTATACTAAATCACCCACAATACACCAAATATATGTGTGCAACTTATTCCTTAACTATTGTGCCTTATTGTGGCTCCCAGTACTCCCAGGACTTCAGCAAAATAACATCAAAATAACAGTTGTGCACATGTTTTGAAAGCATACCAGGGGAGTTGAAATCAGGCCTCTTTGTAGGCCACTCTAGTTCTTCCACACCAAACCATGACATACCATGTCATTATGGACCTTGCTTTGTACACAGGGGCTTTGACTGGACTCAGATCCAGTGAATGGAATCTTTATACTACAGCACATAAAAAGACATTATAGATTGAAAACATTGTGGCAACAGTGTCGAAAGGCCCACATAAAGGTGTTATGGTCTGGTGTCTACTGTTGTAATTAAATCTATTCCAGGATAAAAAAAACAACAACAGAAAATATCCAAGGCTTGTACTGTATTCATGTTTTATCAACATATTTTGCTCAAACAGGCCTGTTTCACATTCCCCTTGTCTCTCTATCAAAACCTAAGACCAGGACAACTTCACAATGAAGGGTTAAACTTAACCATCAAAACAATATATTCTTCATAATAAAAATATATTTTGGAAATTGGGTCCTCTAAAATGATTAGATTTTAATCTCCTGTTTAAAATGTCAATAATCTCAAGTCATACTGCATCCAGCAAAAACAGAAACACCAAACATAAACATTTTGTGTCAAAATTGTCAGACAATTGTCTTATTATTTTGCTTTAAATAATTAATATAATTTCTATCATGACATCTGCATGATTTCACATGTAGAAGCCAGAAAGATACTATCATTGTGAATAATCTTTTCTTGTTGGAAAAGTAGATGACTGAAAGTAACCACCAGCTACAGTATTTTAGCGTTCGTAAAATGCATACACTATATGAATCTCCGTGCTGTCATGGACAAGTACAAAAAAAAGATTAGTATATTTCCAGTGAATTGTGGTTGTAAGAGTTGCATTTTCAGATAGATATAATGTCCTCTATTTTCTATGCATTGTCACAACAATACTTAAAATCATTTTGAATTATGAAATTTCCTAAAAATAAAAAATAGTTTTAACCAAATCTACAGCAGTTGCACATTTTGCTCTACACAAAATGTAACAGCAAAGATATTTAATCAGACATTCAAATAATAATAATAATAATAATAATAATAATAATAATACAAAAAAATGAACATTAAAAAAACATCAGATCTCAGTGGGGAAAAATATCATGCTGGATATCTATGAAATGAAAGGATGCCACATCGTTTGATGGAAATGAAAATTATCAACCTACAGAGGGCTGAATTCAAAGACACCCCGAAAATCAATGTGAGAAATGATGCAGCAGGCTATGGACATTTTGCTGAAATTTCATTGCAGAAACTCTAAATGGTACTCAGTAGTTTGTATGTCCCCCACATGCTTGTATGCATGCCTGACAATGTTAGCAATGCTCCTAATGAGACGATAGATGGTGTCCTGGGGTATTTCCTCCCAGATCTGGACCAGGGCATCAGCACTTAGCTCCCAATGCACCAGCGTAGGGTCTGACAATGGGTCCAAGGTTTTCATCCCGATACTTAATGGCAGTCAGGGTACCATTGTCTAGCCTGTAGAGTTCTGGCGTCCCTCCATGAATATGCCTCCCTAGACCATCACTGACCCACCACCAAACCAGTCATGCTGAATGATGTTACAGGCAGCATAATGTTCTCCATGGTTTCTCTAGACCCTTTCACGTCTGTCACATGTGCTCAGGATGAATCTGCTCTCATCTGTGAAAGGCACAGGGTGCCAGTGGCAGACCTGCCAATTCTGGTGTTCAGTGGCAAATGCCAATCGAGCTCCATGGTGCCAGGCAATGAGCACAGGGCCCACTAGAGGATGTTGGGCCCTCAGGCCACCCTCATGAAGTCTGTTTCTGATTGTTTGGTCAGAGACATTTACACCAGTGGCCTGCTGGAGGGCATTTTGTAGGGCTCTGGCAGTGCTCATCCTCTCCCTCCTTGCACAAAGGAGCACGCTCTTGAGACTGTGCTAGGAGACACAGCAAACCTTCTGGCAATGCCATGTATTGATGTGCCATCCTGGAGGAGTTGGACTGCCTGTGCAACCTCTGTAGGGTCCAGATATCGCCTCATGCTACCAGTAGTGACACTGATCCTAGCCAAATGCAAAACTAGTGAAGAAGAGTCAGAAAGATGAGTAGGGAAAAAAATGTCAGCGGCCTCCACCTGTAAAACCATTCCTGTTTTGGGAGTCGTCTCATTGTTGGCACCTGTTGTTAATTTCATTAACACCAAAGCAGCTGAAACTAATTAACAACCCCCTCTGCTACTTATGTGACCAGATCAATATCCCAGCAGTATATATATAAATACATAGATATATAGATATATATATATATATATATATATATATATATATATATATATATATATATATATATATATATTTATATATATATATATATATATATAGATAGATAGATAGATAGATAGATAGATAGATAGATAGATAGATAAAATATGAAGATGACAGGGTGGACATGACGTGCTTTATGGTTAGCAAGAGTTCTTTTGATATGCCGTTGAGCAGCAGTATCCAGACTTGTTTTTTGTCAAGTCAGAGCAACAAGATCACCAATATGTAAATAAATGTATGGTGAGCAAAAATGCTTTCTAGTTAAATAAAGTGAAAAATAAACCTAATATCTATGACATTTTAAGTAGCACATGACTGTTAGTTAAAAAAAAAAACGCTAGCTATTAGATATAACAAACTGATAGAAGAAAAGATGTAACAACATGCACATCAACTACATGAAAAACAGTAAAATATATACATTAGCCACCAACATATGCTTGTAAAAGATTGTTGTAAAAAGCTTTTACCTACAATAAATGAATTATATACAGAAGTACATGATAACAAAACTATTTATGTTAGTCAACAGCCTCATATGAGTTCAGCAATTTGCTTATAGTTCCGAAGGCAATTCTGGAGCTTTTGTTCTTTTGTTGGAAATGTTCCTGGAATCATAGGTTTTTGTTTGTTTGAGCTTTCCTTGATGGGCTTTTCATCCTCTCTGATTGTGTGTCACATACAAAAATGTGCTGATAGACTGAGGGCCTCTTATATTGATAATGACCCAGATCCTTTCCTGGAATTACCTTGTAAGCTGCATATGAATAGCTTTGCAGTGAAATATTATTGTGGAACTGATAGACAAAACTGACTTATAAGCTCAGAGAAGCAACTACTTTATTTTTACATGCAGTATCAAAGCAATATTGCCACTGGCATTTGGAAGGTGTGTTGTATGGGGATTGATGTCACCACTTCACAACTTTCAATAAGCCCCTCTACATTTGCGGGTGCTGTTATTCAGTTTGAAACTGACACAGATACTCAAATAGGGTAAACACAGCTTTGGAATCAAATTAATAAATATATCAGTCTGTATCACACCATCTGGTTGATGTCAAAAGAATAATTGTGTGTGTGTGTGAGTATTTGACTGTCTCTTTCTCTCTCTCTCTCTCTCTCTCTCTCTCTCTCTCTGTGACTTCTGCAGGTTTTTACGGACTATCTCAGTGATTCTTTTCCTGAACAAACAGGACATGCTGGCAGAGAAGATCCTGGCAGGAAAATCCAAACTTGAGGATTACTTCCCTGAGTACACTCGCTATACAGTCCCACCCGATGGTAGCACCTTTTATAGTCCTTCAAATGCTCCTTTAAATTGTTTAACCATCTAATTTAAGAGAACTCTTGGAAATCTCTAATCTGTCTCAAAAATGTCATATGGCAAAGAGTTAGATCACTAAATAATAAATTAAAGGTATCTTCAGATTCACCACAAAACAATAAATATAGGGAGCACAATGAATCTTAAATTGTAAGTTCCATGTCTGATGGTTTGTTTAATGTCTGGTATTAGTAAATTATTTTGTCTGGACATAATCATCTGAGGCCCTTTTACACATTGTAATCCATTTACTCAAACCACGTTTGTTGAATATGGACACTTTTGAAAAGCTGTGCTACAATGTTGTGAAAATTATTATCTACACTGAACAAAATTATAAACGCAACACTTTTGTTTTTGCCCCCATTTTTTATGAGCTGAACTCAAAGATCTAAGACTTTTTCTATGTACACAAAAGGCCTATTTCTCTCAAATATTGTTCACAAATCTGTCTAAATCTGTGTTAGTGAGCACTTCTCCTTTGCCGAGATAATCCATCCACCTCACAGGTGTGGCATATCAGGATGCTGATTAGACAGCATGATTATTGCACAGGTGTGCCTTAGGCTGACCACAATAAAAGGCTACTCTAAAATGTAGAGTTTTATCACACAGCACAATGCCACAGATGTCGCAAGTTTTGAGGGAGCGTGCAATTGGCATGATGACTGCTGGAATGTCCACCAGAGCTGTTGCCCGTGAATTGAATGTTCATTTCTCTACCATAAGCCGTCTCCAAAGGCGTTTCAGAGAATTTGGCAGTACATCCAACCGGCCTCACAACCGCAGACCACGTGTAACCACACCAGCCCAGGACCTCCACATCCAGCATCTTCACCTCCAAGATCGTCTGAGACCAGCCACCCGGGGAGCTGCTGCAGCAATCGGTTTGCATAACCAAAGAATTTCTGTACAAACTGTCAGAAACCGTCTCAGGGAAGCTCATCTGCATGCTTGTCGTCCTCATCGGGGTCTTGACCTGACTGCAGTTCGTCGTCGTAACCGACTTGAGTGAGCAAATGCTCACATTCAATGGCGTCTGGCACTTTGGAGAGGTATTCTCTTCACGGATGAATCCCGGTTTTCACTGTACAGGGCAGATGGCAGACAGCGTGTATGGCGTCGTGTGGGTGAGCGGTTTGCTGATGTCAACGTTGTGGATCGAGTGGCCCATGGTGGTGGTGGGGTTATGGTATGGGCTGGTGTATATTATGGACAAGGAACACAGGTGCATTTTATTGATGGCATTTTGAATGCACAGAGATACCGTGACGAGATCCTGAGGCCCATTGTTGTGCCATTCATCCACGACCATCACCTCATGTTGCAGCATGATAATGCACAGCTCCATGTTGCAAGGATCTGTACACAATTCCTGGAAGCTGAAAACATCCCAGTTCTTGCATGGCCAGCATACTCACCGGACATGTCACCCATTGAGCATGTTTGGGATGCTCTGGATCGGCGTATACGACAGAGTGTTCTGGTTGCTGCCAATATCCAGCAACTTCGCATAGCCATTGAAGAGGAGTGGACCAACCTTCAACAGACACCTGTTTGTTTGTAGTTATCCAAACAGCCAGTCATGTGGCAGCAGCACAATGTTTAAAATCATGCACATACAAGTCAAGAGCTTTGGTTAATGTGTTCACATCAAACATCAAAAAGGGAAAAAAATTGATCTCAGTTGCTATAACTGTGGCATGGTTGTTGGTGCTAAATGGGCAGGTTTAAGTATATTAGAAATCTCCTAGGATTTTCTCATAAGGCAGTCTCTACAGTTTAGAAAGAATGGTATATTTTACACATCCTACATGCACAGGGTTTGTAGGCTGAAACACCTTGTTTATGAGAACGATCAGAGGGTGACTGTGCTGACAAGAAGTCTATGGTAAGTTAAGTAACTATACTTTACAATGCTTTTTGCTCGATGGGCTATAACAGCAGATTATATTGGGTTTCACTGTCAGCCGGGAACAAGAATCTGACGCTATCATGGCCACATACTTGCCTGAACTTGATAGTTGAAGACTAGACAAAGACTAGCTTTTTTTTTAATCTTTATGTTATGTTTTGGTGAGTCTGTGCCTCTAATAGCCTAATTTTTTAAAGAATCTTTAATATTCAAGATTCTGTATTATTTTTAGGTGCCTAAAATGAATTAGGAAAATGCAAGCAAATTGGTTACATCGTCAAATATTTACTTTAAATTTATGTAAATATTTGTAAATATGCTAAAGATTCCAGTTTTCACTAAAGCTGTTGCCAATAATATGAAAATGAACATTGTTGTATTAAATTTTCATTTCCGCTGAGTCTCTTCAACTGCAATATATAGGCTAACTAGACAATTCCCACTTTGGGAAAATGTTTTTTAAATACTACTTCAGTGCTAAAATTCAATTATGATGTTATCATTTAATATTACATTTTCTATGATTCTCTTAATTTGGGGTTTATATAAATATATATTTGGAGTATATAATTCGGAAGGACCATACAGCATTGTTACAGGAAACGTTAGTAATAATTAGTATTATCTAAGTGGGATTTGCTGGGGGATGGGTTGATCTATATCCCCACCTCTGCTGAATTGTTTTTAATTCTTTGGACAAATCTATAGCCAGGATACAATACAGGGACACTGTTATCACTATATTTGAGACATATAGTCTCTGCAACATATCTCTGCCTGTGGCTGATTCATGTAAAATAATAAGGTGCTTCAACTTGAAAAGTGTTAAAAACTTCCTTCTTTGAAATTGGGAAAGGTTAAAGATTGAAAATGCATGGACTGTACATGATTCTAAAGTTAAAGGAGAGATTTTGATATATGTATGCTTTTATCCACAGTGACCCCTGATGCTGGGGAAGACCCAAAAGTAACCAGGGCCAAGTTCTTCATTCGGGATGAATTTCTGGTACACTCAAAATATACAGACACTTCATAAAATGTTTGCTCATTTGTAATTTAAGTAGTTTTTATAGGAATTTGACTCGTTTGTCTTTTTTGATGTAATTCATTTTTGTGTATGGGTGAGCTGTATCTTGACTTGTTTAACTATTAGAGTGTTATGTCTTTTGTATGTTTATTTCATTTTAGTCTATTTGCATTTAGTGTAGTCTGTGTGTACATTTAGATATATAAAGTTGCTAATGATATTTAAACATTTGTTTGCTCACCTTCCAATCTCTTTAAATTACTTAAGATCTGTGCATGTGTTTCTGCAGAGGATCAGCACAGCAAGTGGTTCTGACAAACACTACTGCTACCCACATTTCACCTGTGCCGTGGATACAGAGAATATCCGTCGTGTCTTCAATGACTGTCGCGACATCATCCAGAGGATGCATCTCCGCCAGTATGAGCTTTTGTGATTTGCTGCCACGTTTTATCCATTCATCAATCAGATCCCTTCTTCTACACTCCCAGGTTTCAGCAGGACTAGTGAACTACTGACATTTGACTGAAAATATTATGTGATTTTTTTCTCTATTGTTTGTTTTCTTCCACTTTATCTCCTTATTTATACAAGAGTGAGATGTGTGTGAGTGTTTTCTGTATCTCTTCAATCTTGAGAATTTCATTTTGACTTTCTACTTGATATGGTTGGATGTGGACCAGCCAGTCCAATGAAAATCTGTGGTAACTTCAGGCAGGTATGCCTGACCTTTGACCTTTGCAGTCTTTTGAAGGTTTTTTTAAGGAGTACTTGACATATAGGGGTGGATAATGCACTTTTGCATCAGGTTCCTAAAATGCAGACCGGTAAGCATAATTCACTATGTAGCACCGCTATATTTATTACTTGTCACTTTTCTCTTTAGTATCTTTTTTATTATGTTTTGCATTTCATTATTTAGTTCTGTTAGAGGTGCAATGTTGCAGGAATATCCAGGTATTTGGAATTGTTTAAGAGCACAGGCTAAATGTAGACATGTTGGATTGTTGGACTTGAAGTCTTCTGCAACTCAGTACTTTCTGCATAAGAAGACTGAGTGGCCAACTGATAATTAATACCTCTCTTTGCATAGAGAGTTTCTTGATGTTGGTATAGTATGTGTATACTGTAAATACACATATACACAGATACATTATATATTTGGGGGGTTTATTTTATTATGCTTAGGAATGTGCAAGGTTGCTTTATCTTGCACATGCCTGCAAAATGTAATGTTATTTTGTACATCTTAATTGAAAAGAGAAAATACTTGTAGAAGCTCCTTGTGCCTTTGATTACAGCTGTACCTGTAAATGAGGATTTAGATATAAATACATTTCTGATGGCGCTGTACAGCTTGATGTCAAATCTTAACTGCAGCACAGCCTGCTGATGGGGAATCTCTCTCTCTCTCTGTAGAAATGCATTTCTCTCTAGCATTAAGAAAATGGAATCATACGGTCTTTAGTACAAAATGTAAATTAGGCAAAAAAAATATATATATATATACAATATGCAAAAGTAACCTCTTACTGATTGCAAAGTTGTAAATGGAGTATGTTTTTATTTTTCTCTTTTTTTGAATTAATTTTCCCTTTCTAGAACTCTTGACAGCTTTAAAAACCACTGAAAAACATTTTAAGTGTCTAAACTTAGAGCCTGTTAACATAGTAGGCTGCATATTTTCAGACATGAAATGCGTCTGTGTGTACACAGGGTTACAGCTGTAAATGTGTGTATGCATGTGTGTGTGTGCCTGCATGCATGTGTGTACCCACAGCTCCCTGTTGTGTTCAACCCAGATTGTACATCAGCATTTTTATATTTATATGTGTACATATACATTTATAAGGTTACAAAAGAAAGTATATTGCATAAATATATATGTACAATTCTACATAGAAATGTGTGCCTATGCGTATATATATTTATGAATGTTTAGTGAGGTTGTATGCATAGCCATGGTTCTAGGTAGGCTGTACTTTAGACGGTTTCTCTCCCATAATCTTCAGTAACATTCAGGTAATTATTTGCAATCCTCACAGCTCACAGAGTATCGCAGAGCCTTATCCAGCATGATTGCAGTGTAAAATGTGAAAGAATTCCAAGAGGTAATGAGGTCAATCAGAATGGGATTATTTCATTTGCATTGGAGAAAGACCATGTCCTTTATAACTTTCTCCTAATATGTAACTAAACATTGCTAATTCTTTGTCATCATACCTGATTCTTTGTTGTGAAAATGTACCCACTTTTTACTTTTTAGATTTATTGTAAGAGGAAACTTAACAGGGATCCTTAAAAAGGACCCTTTATTAGTTCTTTAGGTAGGTAAGAGTCCTTAGCATCCTAAAAGGATTTGGTTTATAATCCTTTCTATTAAGTAAACAGATTTACATAGACAACCCAGAGGTAAATCACCAGATGCATAACAAAAAAACCTTAAGAGGTAGGTTAGCTTTAACTTTATTTTCAAAAAGTGGATGCTTGTGATTGTCAGGTTATAAGTTCAAAGACCAGACCTGAGAGCCACTGCTAAGCCCTTATGTAGGCCCCTTAACTCATCTAATATATGATTAATCAGTAGTTCTGGCACACTTTTAAATCTAATTAAGTAAAGAACCTGCCCCCCTTCCTTTCAATTCTCAGCCTACAGGTTTATTTTTAGTTTGTGAAAAACTGATCTATCCAGCTAAATGTTTATGTTGTGGTCTTTGTTCATGTCACGGTCTTTGTTCATGTCACTTCATCTTGAATGAGCTTGAATCAGAATACAATACACTATATGTGGTTCCCCCAAATTAAAAATTAGAACTCCAGGAAATGACAGGACATGCAGATGACCAAGACAGGACACATGGGGCCTCAAACGCTGTACCCTATGGTGATGTTAAAGCACTGGTAGATAAGCTAATTCTATTTCCTCTAAGGCGTCTTCATGTTCAACTATTGACTGATAACTGAAAAAGATAAAATACAAAACTCTCAGTCTAGCCATCCAGGACATAACATATTTTGAATTCTTAAATTTTATTTTAGTAAAGAGCAACATTAGAAACCGATCATTTTTGTTTAGAATGAAAATGTCAGACGAAATGTAATTTTGCAAATAAACTATCTCTAAAAGTGTTGGTGTGTGTTATTATTCAACCAGCACTGAGAAGAAGAATAACATACATTATTACTCAGAATTACAGTAGATGCTTTCTTTAATTTATTGCCTTCGTTCCAGATAAGACTTTAAAAAAACATCAATACAATAAGGTTTTAATTCAGGTGGACATCATTCTTCACAGTATAATAAATAAATAAATAAAATTAAAAATTAATACAATTATAAAATGTAACATTAGTATTAGCAGTATCTAAAATTGTCTCTTAGCACTGACAGGGACATCATGGAGCTTGTAAATAAAAAATTTGTGAAGTGAGCTATGTACATATAATTGTACAGACCAC